>NC_049234.1:20857587-21158540 GCF_011100685.1 Canis lupus familiaris | reverse complement strand
TGTATGAAGATCCTTTCATGGGAAACCAGTCTTTTTATTCTTTTAGAATTCCTATCATTTAACTAGGTATAAACAAGAGTAGGTGAAATATGAGGTATGATAAACAGATTTTGTACCTGAGCACTAGGGAGAAAAATGTATCACAAATTAAAATCATACAAAAAGTTGGATTGACAGAGAAGGACAAACATTATATGGTCTCATTCATTTGGGGAGTATAAAAAGTAGTGAAAGGGAATAAAGGGGAAAGGAGAAAAAATGAGTGGGAAATATCAGAAAGGGAGATAGAACATGAGAGACTCCTAACACTGGGAAATGAACTAGGGGTGGTGGAAGGGGAGGTGGGCGGGGGTGGAGGTGACTGGGTGACGGGCACTGAGCGGGGCACTTGATGGGATGAGCACTAGGTGTTATTCTATATGCTGGCAAATTGAACACCAATGAAAAATAAATTTATTAAAAAAATACAAATTTGTATTTGCTTTTGGTTTTGGTTTTATTATGCTACACATATACTGAGTTTGAGGCTATGGTATAATATACATGTGGAAATTTCCAATATTTCTTGGAGTTACAGATTCAAGATTAGAGAAAGGAGGTCAGAGCTGTGAGTAGAGGTTTGGTAGTTAGCTCTGCAGAAGTGACAGTGAAATTAGGAGAACAAAAGTTTCAGGACAAAATAAAAGAAAAAAAGAAGCTAAAAACTACATGCCCCAAACTCCTTTGCTTAAAATTTAAAGGAGATCTCTTTCCTGCTACAATTTCTGTTAACAAGCAATAGGGTGAAATGTGACATGTTAGAACAGTTTAGTCATAGGATTCGGATCCTAGTAGCTAGACCCCAGCTTCATGAGCAGAAGGGCATGTGCAGTGATAGAAGTGGTAGGGCAGAAGCAGCTTCCTGACCTCTGAGTCATATGAATGACAACGTGCTCTTGGATTCAGTAGTACAGTGGTGTCCTTTCTGACTTCTACTCCTCCAATCCATCAAATAATTTTGTAAGCAACTCATTCCCAGTATTCAATCCCATAGTGCTTGAAATATATACTTTGTTTCTACACTGGACTCTTATTGACACAAATGGTCAACAGGGCCACATTTTGTGAATGTAAATCAGGAAGAAAAAAGATTGATGAAAATCTACTGGTTTTAAAAGTTAAGAGTCACCTAAATGATTTTTAAAAATATTTTATTTATTTATTCACAAAAGACAGAGAGAGGGGCAGAGACATAGGGAGAGGGAGAAATAGGCTCCCTGAGAGAGGCCTGATGTGGGACTCGATTCCAGGACCCCAGGATCACGACCTGAGCCAAAGGCAGATGCTCAACCACTGAACCACTTAGGCACATCAAGAGTTACCTAAATGTTACTGACAATGTAACTTCAGTAGAATTGGGAGAATGGTTATAATAATAATAATGGTGATGATAATGATGAAGATATTAATAACTCTTGAGTGCCTATTGTGTGACAAGCACACTTCTAATTGTGTTATCTGCTTTAACTCAATTAATTCCATAACTACTTTTTGAGGTGTGTGCATTAAATCCCTGTTTTACAGATGCAAAAACTGAAACATTAAGATTTTATATCCGGTGCCCAATATCATTCAACTATAAAGAACTGAGGCTGTAATTGGAAACCCAGCAATCTGGCACCAGAATTGATGCTTCTAATCACTAGGCTATTTTGTCACGAAATTTGAGTAGAGAGTTTAAAGGGGCAAAATAAATGTTGAAAAAGCAAACGATGAGATTGACATAAGAGTTTGTGTAAAATGGTGGTGAAAGAAAGCAAAACCCAAGCCTTCCTTTAAAAAAATCAGGAGAGCAGTAAGTTTTTTTCTGATGGTTGTCATTGCTTCAGCACAAGAGGTATATGTGCATATTTCAAAGTGGAGTGGAATTAGCACAACGGGAGTCATAGAAGTGAGGGTAATACTGGGTGCAGAGGAGAAAAGAGGCAGTGTGTGGGAATCACAGTCAAGAAGAGGGAACAACTAGGAAGAGAAATCACGGTGAGGAGAAATACATATCAAATTGCTGAAGACCAGAGATAAACTAATTCACAGTTGGTGGACCCAATACCTGGAGGTAAGGAACTACCAAATACTCATTTTTTTTTTTTTTTACTTTATGAGAAATCTTCTAACATATACCAGCATTTTCTAGCCTTTGTAGGCAGAGTATGGTGGCTAGAAATGATCCTGTATTAAATGATTGTAGAGACATGACAGTGATTTGTGGGAGGATGGGTTACAATTTTGAACTCAGAGTTCTTCATACTGAAGAACTGCCACTGGGTTTGAAGTCACAGGAAAATGAATTAAAGGTGTATAGAAGTCATGGCAAAACATCACAGTTTCTTTTCAAATATATGTGTCTGCTTTTTATATTGCCATTCTCCTTTGGTGAGTTAAATGGATAACAGGACATTTCCAATTAGTCAGACTTCTGTTGGAAATTTTACAATAAGTAAAATCACAGACAACTGAAATGATTTCCTAAGCTCACCCAGCCAGATTGTGATCAGATATTAGTGTACAGCCCTCAAATCACACTCATTTCCAGATGCCTAAGCAACAGAGTATGAGTAGACAGCAGAAAAAACAAAACAAAACAAAACAAAACACCAACATTTTGGTGAACATGAACATTCTTCATTTTCTAGATTCCTTCATTGTGTGTTCAGTGTCTGCACATTTTGGTTCACTCAACATATGGAAATACCTACTATGTGCCAGATCTGCACTAAGCTGTTGGAATATCCTGGATGTTCTAAGTTCGAAACTCGGGTATGGCTTGCTCTAGGAAGTTACCAGTGCCCATGTGGTGGTGATGACAGTAGTTACACATAAAGGCAATGATTACGTAACACGATGACTCAAGAATTTCAGCATTGGATCCAGCCAACACAGTTTCTCAGGATCTGTAAATTTGCTTCCTTCTTTCAATCTAAATGTCTCAATCAGAAACCTGAAACTGATGTAATCATGTCTGGCAGATAAGACTGCTTTGAAATTCATATTTCATAAGAATTCCAGTAGCTGATTCTAGTGTCTTGCAAACAGTGCCTTTCCTAGAGTTTAAATAAAACACGGGAGAGCACCAAGAGGACAGGTTACTGATTAGAGTTGAGGGTGTCTTGAACCCAGAGCACCAACCTGAGGTAACAGCTAAATCAAGGCAAACCATGATGGTGTACAGTGAAGATGTACGCGAGGAAGAGAAAAATCTGACAATACCATAAGTATTACAAAGCAATATGTTTTGCTGTGTACAGTTTGGCATGTAGGTGTGCACACAAATTTACATGGTGCGGCAAATGAATGACATCTTAAATTTATTGATCTCCTCTTTTTCTGATCAAGAATATCTGTTTCCAGTTTATTGAGGTATAATTGACATATAATACGGTGCAAGTTTAAAGTATACAATATAATATTCATCTTTGTATATGCTATGAAAGGATTAACCACAATAAGTTTAGTTAACCTCCATCGCCTCAAAATAAACAAACAAGAAAACATCCATCATCTCATACAGTTCTAATTCTTTTTCCTTGTGATGAGAATTTTTAAGATCTACTCTCTTGGCAAGTTTCAAATATATAAACAGTATTATTAGCTACAGTCATCATGCTGTACATTTTATCCCCAGAAATTATCTAATAACCAGAATACTTTCAAAGACTGTGTCATCATTTGTGTTTCAGCTATCAGATGATTTTTCTAGTAACATTTCTCACAATGGTGTGAAAGTTATGAATACTGGGAACACGTACGTGTTTTAAAAAAGACAAAACAACCACCAGCAATTCCTGAAGTGTACTCTAGATCTCTTTAATCTAAGTTTCTGTGGTGGGGATTGTGCAAATGCATTTTAACCACAACATCTGAAAACTCATCAGAAATTTTAACTTGGGCTTACAAAATATACGGTGTCTTCAAGAAGAGTTTTATACAATTATTTATTTATTTATTTACTTACTTACTTACTTATTTTTAAAGATTTTATTTATTTATTCATGAGAGACAGAAAGAGAGAGGCAGAGACACAGGCAGAGGGAGAAGCAGGCTCCATGCAGGGAGCCTGATGTGGGACTCGATCCGGGGTCTCCAAGATCACACCCTGGGCCAAAGCCAGATGCTAAACTGCTGAGCCACCCAGGGATCCCCATTATTTAAATTCAATTTGCCTACAGATAGTATAATAGTATTATGCAAATTTTCACCTCTTTGGCTATTTCTACTTTTCTAGGAAGAAGGTCTATAGGTTTTTTTTTCCCCAAAAAACTGTTCCATAAGGCCAAAACCAATACATCAAATTTAAGCTCTGGACAGAGTTCTTCTAGCCATCTACTTCTAGTTTTGTTATTGTTGTCATGTTGTTATTTACTCTGATTCATTCTAGAGATAACCTGAGTTGATCTAGGTACTTGAGAAGAGTTTCCTTAGGGAGTGGTCCTAGACCAAAGCAAGCAATGATTGCAGTTAGTTATAAAAAAGCACGGGGATTCCGAGGGGAAAGCCTCCCAAGCAAAGGCAGCAGTGTGTTCAGTTTTTATGTGGGCAGGGACTCCACTCATCTCCCCTGAGGAAATCAAAGGCCAGGGAGAATGAAGCCTGTAAAGGCAGGAGGCCTGAGGTGTGAGCTGAGTCTGGAAACAAAGGCTTAGCCAGATTGTGTGGCTTCATAGACATGTCGAAGTTTCCTCTGGGAAGCCACTCAAATGTTTTCAGCAGAGATATTTCAGAGTTAAATTAGTTTAACTTTCAAAAAGAAAAAACAACCCATACACCTGTTGACACACTGAAACATTCTAGAGGAAGGCAAGTATGAATATAGGAGGGACAGCTGGAAGGAATTGCAGGATTCTGTGCAAGCTCTGGTTGTAACTTGAATTAGGAAGCATGAATGGAAGAAAGAAACTGAAGCACAGTAGCAAACCAGTCATACCTAAAGAATACCAGAGAGAAAACTATTAACTTCCACTCCTGGACTTTTGGCTTTTTCAACTAGAGTGGAGGTTCTCCTTCAACGCAAGGAACCCCTGGGAAACACGGAGTTTCATGATGTGGAAAGGAGAAAGAGTTGTTAACTCCCAAACATGTTGAGTTTTAGTTTCCTTTGAAAAAATGAAATATCTATGTCTTATAGGCAGCTGAATGCATAAGTCTAAAAATTGAAGACATTAAAACTAGCAGTGAACACTTGGGAAACATTTGGATTCTTAACTTAGTCTTAATCTTATCTTGTTAATGACACTGAGCCCAGAAGTGTCTCGTCGTTCCCACTCTGATATACTGCAAGAGTGCCTCACAATATTTTTTATCCAATTTGCTGAAGAAAAATCCATATACTTTCAAGAGACAGCTGGCAAGGCATCACTCTTTTTTTAAGTTTTCCAATTTAATATCATCCCAGAGCACCTTCAAATTTACTCTGAATCCCAATAATCTCCAGTTCCAAAATCCAGGCTATTAATTTGTGTGTGCATATACACAAATAATTTTCCCTTATGGGTTAGATATTTATGTTCTGCTTCTCCAATGAGATTTCCAAACGCTTGAAGGGGAAAATCAGCTTCTTTTCCTTTTAAAGCATCTTCCATAAAAATAATTTCAGAGCCAGTGATTCTACTTTCATAGCAGACGTCGGGGACATTTAATTTTTAAAAAATGTAGTCGGCATGTAAAATGTAATTAGAATCACAAGGAAAATAGGAACATTTGGGAAGACAGAGTATAAACAATAGGCCATAAATCTCTGCAGTGGGGATCACATGTAGCAAGTATGAAGGCACTTTGGAGAGTCTGAAACGAATTCAATATGATGGAGCAGAAAGAACAGATTTTTTTATATTCAAACTGTTCTAGATTTGAAGGGATCTTCTATTCCTTATCATCCATATGACCTTGGGCCTGTGAATGAATTCTCTGAGACTGTTGAGAGTGTACCATGTGTACTAGACATCTCCACCAGTCCTTCCTGAGTATTGCCAAACGAAAAGGCCTAACTGTCCTCTGACCTTGAAATGTGCCTTTCTTTTAGTTTGCTGTGTAGGCAATTCTAAGAGGTAGGGGAAAGCAATCACAGTATTGTACTAATACTTCCTCCTATCATCTGTGAAATGGGTACAAAAATTCTACCTCATGGTATGACAATAATGATACAATGACTGACATTTCGATAGGCTCTTAGGAAATGTTAGTTCTAACGTTCCCACATAATTGTGTCCTTCAATTAAGTTCAAACATGGTCTGCTGGAAAAGTTGAGGAATTGATTTTTGTTTCAAAGAAAAGATTAGTAGTAGAGTGTTGAGCCCTGGAGGCTACTGAGCAGAGGAAGGAAAGATGTTTTTGGAAAACACAGCTTTCAAAAAGAAATGCTTTTGCAAAGGTAGAGAGGATCCTAGTGACTCATATTATAATTGTTCACACATTACATCACTCTTGGATACTGTATACACACAGGGCTTTTTGTGATCTTAGCCTAAAGATGCCTTCCGAGAATAGATCCTTTAAATTTATCCTTGGTGAATGATATGTCAGTCTTAATTTACAGGGTATAATCAAACAAGGCTTTAGATTTTGTTGCCAGAGTCAAGGAAGGAAGTTTACATGGTTTTAGGAGGACATAATTTTCCTTTGCTTTTCCAGTGCAGTCTTGCAGTCTTCTGACTATATCGGGAAGGAAAGACAAATAATTTTAGGAAATGAGAGCATGGTATGAGGAATCACTGAGATTTTGTAAAGGACAAAGCATCCACACCAGGACAATGCTGTCATCAAACAAACACCACCTTGAAACCTGTACCTACCTGATTGCAAATCTTTTTCTCTTCTAACCACTGACCTCATTTAAGCTTTTAGATACTAAAGACTTCACCATTTTTGGTCTTATAAGAATATAATTTACTTCAACAAAATCACTTAAATCTATACTTTCCACAAACCATTTGACTCTCTCACTTCTGACTCCCAACCCTCTCATTTACTTTAGTTTCAAAGTTTAAAACACATATGCCTTCCAGGTGTCTTATATATTTACCTAAATTGGAAACTGCAACTTGAAACCATTTTTCCTTCCATTTAAAGGCTCGATGAGTCATGTTCTATATCTGACTATTATTAAATTTCCCTGAAATATCATATGCCATCCTTTATCCTCAAAGATGATTCCGCCTATGGCAATAAGTAAAAAAAAAAAAGTGTCATATAATTGCTTTTCAAAAAAAGGTGATAGATTTCTGTACATCTCTCCACACCTTCTCATCTTGAGATTTGCACTCAATACTACTTTCTAGGCAAGCCAGGGAAACTGTCCTATTTTTAAAAGAGGTTTTTTTTTTTTTTTTTTGTCTACTATCATTATAAAAATTTAACCTAGTTGTAAGTTGAGGTTGCTTAGATAAAATTAATCTACGTATCCACAATGATTTATACAATGCTTCCTATATTCCTAGCTCTATTCAATGTATTGATAATAAAATTAATTTCACAACCTTGTTCTTAAGAAATGTATCAGATAATAGAGGAGATACACATCAAAACAGATAATTTTATTCCTTTACATTAAGGATAATGATAGAGATAGAAGGTTATTGTAAATGTATTAAGAATAGAAGGGTATATAACCTGGAGTTAAGGTTAGATTTTTTTTTTACCAAGGTTGACAATCCATAAATTGCATCATAAAAGATAAAAAGGAATTAGCTAATAGGAAAGGTCTCTTCCGGGATCCCTGGGTGGCGCAGCGGTTTGGCGCCTGCCTTTGGCCCAGGGCGCGATCCTGGAGACCCGGGATCAAATCCCACGTCGGGCTCCCAGTGCATGGAGCCTGCTTCTCCCTCTGCCTGTCCCTGCCTCTCTCTCTCTCTGTGACTATCATTAAAAAAAAATAAATAAATAAATAAATTAAAAAAAAGGTCTCTTCCAAGCAAAGATTCATGTGCACTTAGGTCAGAAACACGTGGAGGGTAGGAGTAGACACTGAAAAAGTTATGAACTATTGAATGCTGTTGGAGTGACTTAAAAATCTGGAGAGGGAGGCAAAAGCTGTATCTTAGAGAACCCCATATGCTACTTAAGGAGCTTACTTTGTATATGGTAAATAATAGAATGTTATTTAGCGAAGATGGCACATTTACATCTGCATTTTAGTTTGAAGGCAGTCAGTTGTGAGGAAGCAAACTGATACAACTTAGATGGATAAGGTTGAAGCTAATCCATAAAATAAAGGATGACAACAGTCTTTTTAAACATCTTTTTCAGTTTTAATCTTCTAATTTGAGTGTTGTTGACATACAATGTTATATTAGTTTCAGGTTTACAGTGTTTAATCTTTAATGTTGGTGTGCATACTGTATATAGCATAAGCCTAATATAGTAGCTCATTCTTATTCAAGATTCGAGTTAAGGGACGCCTGGGTGGCTCAGCGGTTGAGCATCAGCCTTTGACTCAGGGCGTGATCTGATCCCAGAGTCCGGGACCAAGTCCCACATCAGGCTCCTGCAGAGAGCCTGCTTCTCCCTCTGCCTATGTCTCTGCCTCTCTCTCTCTCTCTCTCATGAATAAATAAATAAAATCTTTAAAAAAAGAAGATTCGAGTTAAGAACGTATATTCAATGGGAAAAAAATAACAATTGAATTTGGGCAATCAGCCACTTCTCTGATTTTGGGATGATAATACATACCTTAGTTCATTTATGAGGATAAAGAAAGCAAGCTATAGACGGCACCTATTCAGGCAGTGGTCACTGACTGGATAGTTGGAAGCTAAGGCAGAGTCAAGGGGGTAAGTGTTCTAAGAATGTAAATAATCATCCTAAGATACAGAGCATTTAAAAAGCATGATTAATATAGTCAGTCTTAGGACCACACCAGTCAAAGAGAGCAACCCCTCTCTCAGACATTTACACCTTAGCCTTCAACATAAAATTTTACATGTTGGATTTGATGGAAAAGTAAATAGACATTTACTTTTATTTTATTTTATTTTATTTTATTTTATTTTTTGACATTACTTTTAATAGGTAGATATTGACTTTTGTGGTTTTGTTGGCATGGCCATAGGAAGAAATGAAAATGGGCCTTGGAGGGAAGAAGTTCCTTTTACTCACCTGTCCCAGGAGGGACCCACGTCATGCTGGGCCACCAGGGAAAGTGCCAGGTGTGTGTCAGGTGGCAGAAAACAGGAGTGAGGGTAAATTCCGAGTCACAGCCTTTACTGGGGATTCCACGGGAAAAGACAAGCCAGGGCAGAGGATACAGTTTGGGATTTACTCATTTGAATAATCCCAGCAGGCTCTGGGCTATAGGGGTGATCTCTGGTTGCTGGATACGGATACGTAGAACAGAGGATAAAAGGGCACTGGCTCAGTGTGTGAAATTAACCAAGGAGGTGGTTGGGGCGAAGTACTCAGATTGGTTGGCTTGTCTATGAACTAAATGTTCTCAGTCAAGCTTAGAAAAGGTTTAGCTGAGGGAGGATGTCAAAACATCATTTAAGATGTCAAAACATCATCAAATACAGAAAATAAAAATCATAATAAGTGCATTTTAAGGAGTGTAGCTCATCTGTTTGACTTCTACACTTGGACATTCATGTCCGGTTTTACACATTGGATTTCCATGTAAAGTGCTTGTTGAATAAGGGTTTACCCATGAAAGCAAAGAAGGAAAAAAGGGAGGGAGACAGAAGAGAAGGAAGAAAGGAAGGAAAGGAGGGAGGGACAGAGACTGAATATAAAACAAGCTAAAACTCTAAAGCCTCTTCATCAATAATCATCATTATATAAAATCAGTTTTGTTAAATTTACACCCTTCATTATTATCCCCTTTCTCCTTTCCAGAACATTAGACAATGTCTGGAGACATTTTTTACTATTACAACTTGGGAGACACTACTAGCATCTCATGGGAAGAGGCCAGGGATGTTAAACATCCTGAGATACGCAGGACAGCCTCTCACAAACACACATTTCTGATGTGCAAAATGTCAGTAGGACCAAGATCGAGAAACCCTCATCTAGGTGACTATTACTTTAGAAAGGGGTGGCATTTTGTAAAATGCCTCTTATATTGCAACTGAGAAACTAAGGCCAAAGTAATACATTATAAAAGCATTTTTATATATTAGGAAAAGCTTTGCCTAAAAAATGTATTGAGTCAAACCCTTATTTTTTAGTTTAAATTATTTCACACAATTTTTTTTAAAACCAGTGCTACGTGATTTGCAGTGTTTTAATCAAATGAGCCATAGGGTTAGCTGCTTCTCTTGCCTTTATTAGAAGTATTTTTTTTAAAGAAGAGAAACACCCCAAGTCTGCTTTCTATGTGAAATTGTATAGTTCTGAGAACCCAGCCCACCAACAGTGCACCTCACAGCTTCGCCTTTTATAAATGAACCTCAGGCTCATAAAGAGAGGTGGACAGAGGAAGAATTAGGAAGTTGACAGCTTTATTGCTCTTTATAGATTGAAACAAGAAGATGGAAGGATTATAACAGGGCAACATTGCTTTGATTCTGCGATCATGGGAAACGATATGCTAAGGCTAAAAAAAAAAAAAAAGAAAAAGAAAAGTGGGAAAGTTGAAGACTTAAAAAAGATTCGGGCCATCATTCAACAAATACAGCCATTCTTGACATGTTGTGATGTGAAAAGTGGCCTGAAGGAAGCCAAGATGCTACTTTTAAATAACCTCTAAAGTAGTGCATTTAGATAAGGAATAAAATATTCTAAATGAATTTTGTAAAAATTGAAAAATGTGTAAAAATATTACTTGGGTCGCTTGGCTATGTAAATGTAATGACAAGGCACTAAATAATTTATGGTCATAGAAATGTATTCAAAATACAGTTAAATGAAGGGGTGCCTGGGTGGCACAGTTGGTTAGGTGTCTGACTCTTGGTTTCAGATCTCAGGGTCCTCAGATCAAGCCCTAACTCGGGCTCCGCACTCAGCACAGAATCCGTCTGGGATTCTCTCTGCCCTTCCCCCTCTCCCCCCCCCCCCCTCCCCCGCTGCACACTCTCGGTCCTTCTGTCTCTCAAATAAGTAAAAACTCTTAAAAAATACAGTTAAATACAGTATATTTTGTATATTCATTCAATGAATATGCTTTTTTTTTTGCTGAGTAATATAGAAGGTTGGGGTTGGTTTCCCTCTTTACTTTTTGACTCTATTACTTTGCTCAAATTCTACATTTATCCTGATAAATAGTGAGAACTAGGGGAAAATAAGTTAATTGAATTGAATGGCACTACTCCATTGTCCTCTGGTTATTTTTAACTTCCTTGAATAACCCATAGATTTCTCTTTTTTTTTTCTACTCCCATAGTTTCGACTATTATCTATATGCTAATGATTCTCAAAATTGCATTTCTTTCCAGCCCAAATCACTATTTCTAACTTCTTCCTATGGTCCCAACATCTCCTCCATTATTTCATTTTGGTGAATACCTTCCAAACTCCCAAGACAGTGATTTGTACATCATCTGTGATTATCTCTGGTTTATTGAAATAGTTGAAACTTCCCATATAAAGATGATAGAAGGATGACTGTAGGGTCTTGAGAATTGGGTCTATCCAGTCTATCTAGGTATGTATTAACATGTTCAAAATTGGCCAAGAGAATGAGTAAGATAGAGACTCTCCAGCCTACATACCATTTAAGTGCTTACCAATGATCTTGGCAGTGGCTACTTCAACGGTGTGTTGAAGAAGATAACCAGGCATGAGAGCAGTGAAAATAATGGGAGATAATGCCAGTAGGCTTTTTTTTTTTTTTTTGTCCTACTACCTTACAAGGAATATGGTGTATAGTAAACACTTACTAAAAATTTGTTGAATACATGAGTAGGCTGGAACTTAGAAGCTCCAAACTCTAGATAACTTTTCCTAAAAAGGATCATGCAGTAAATATTTTAGGCTTTTGGGGTCATCGGGTCTCTGCCACAACTACTGAACTCTGCCTTTTGTAGGGCAAAAGTGGGCATAAAACACCATTGCCTTTCATAGAATCATTCAGAATAGAATTTCTATAAAGTCCTATAGATATGAAAATATCTATCCATTTTGCCATATTGCTATCTACATATTCTTTCGCCTATTTTAAAGTCAGTGAGCTGCCCATGCCCCTAGTTAAAGCTAACCCCTTCCTCTGAGTTAGATTATATTCTCTTTTACATACTAAGAATGCTACTCTATCAATTGCCCTCTTTCCCTTGTATCATCGTCTTTTCTTACCTTCTGAATTAATCTTATCAGCACCAACACTGATATTTCTCTCTCTCTCTCTTTTTTTTTTTTTTTTTTTTTACAAAGTAACTTCTTTTGATTTTACTTCCCCTGGCTGGTTATCACCCCCAACTCCCTCATCTCCTTAAAGCAAAGTTCCTTGCTTAGAACTTTGAAAAGATTATCTGGACTAGCTGTCTCCAGTTCCTCATCTTCTATTGTCTCCTAAATCCACCACTCCAAATGGAATTTTGCCTTTATCACTCCATAAAAAAAAAAAAAAAAGATGCACATTATTGCGACCAAAGGCCTCCACATTGCTGAACTCAACGCTCAATTCTCACTCCTCAGTATATTTGACTTACCAAATCACTTAACATAGTTGACTACCTCTTTCTCCCTGAAACATTCTTTCCATGGTGTTCAGGACATCACACTCTCCTTTGTTTCCTTCCTATAATATCAGGCTCCTTTCTCAGTCTCTGTGCTTTTCTCTTCTCGTCTCCTAAAATGCTTAACAGCTGAGTGCTCCAAGACATTTCATTATACTTCTTAAATTCTTTATCTTTGCTCACTTTCTCTATGAACTCATCAAATGTTATATCTTTAATTATCTACTTATTGATACCTTCCAAATGTGTATTTCCATCCAGGACCTCTCTCTTACACTTAGGATTTATATACTCAATATATGTTTAATATCTCCACTTGTACGTCTCATAGAATCTTGTACTAAACTGAACTTCTGATTTCCTCTTAGTCCTACCCCACCATTAAGTACCTTCCCACTCTTTTCCTCATTGTAATTTGTAATAAATCCATCCTTCCACAAAGACTTGGAGTCATATTGTCATGTTTGCCAACATTTCACAATCAATCTATTATTATTATTACCTCTTCAGTCTGCATTCAAAAGAAATATATCATCTAGCCACTTTCTACCACTACAAACACTTCTACTCTGGTCACATCATCATTCTACCTCACCTAAATTACTGCAAACACTGCCTAAGATGCTTATTTGTTTTTGTCCCTTCCCCTTGACCCAGCCACAGTCTAATCTCAGGAGAGTAGCTTAAATGATCCCTCTAAAACTTAGCTAAATTTTCCAATGATTCTCCTTGTTGCTTAGGATAAAATTGAAAGCCCTTACAGCATATTGCAAACCTTATATGATCTGGCCCCTGTTAACAAGCATATTTCTTACTACTCTAGTACTTGTGCAATCCATTCTGACCACATTTGATCTTAGTACCCTTCCTCAAACCATACAATCGTACTTCACACTCAGAGTCTCTATACTTGCTGCTTTCCCTGCCTGCAGTGCTCCCCTGACTTCACCACACACACACACACACACACACACCATACAATCGTACTTCACACTCAGAGTCTCTATACTTGCTGCTTTCCCTGCCTGCAGTGCTCCCCTGACTTCACCACACACACACACACACACACACACACACACACACACACACACACACGTATCTGCATGACTCTCTTCTTTACTTCTAGATACTTTCTCAAATATCACTCTCTGATTGACACCTGCCCTTATCACTCTATTTGAAATCGCATCCCAGGCCCTGGGACTCTGCTGGGAACATAGCAAGTGCTTGTTAATATTCACTTAAAAAGTGAAATAAAGCATCCATGAATCAAAGGAATTCCATGCATCAAATGGAACATTATAATGATCACAGATATGATTTGATGTGCTTTCTTCTGAAAGAGACTATTCCCCTTGATTTTTCTATAGTCTTAAATACTTTAAAAACTTTAGTTGTGTCCAAAAAAGTCTAAAAAGAAACCAAGAACAAAACATGTATGGCACTGTACTACTACTCTGGCTGTTCTATGGAGATCACTGCTAGTTACAGAGTTCATAATTAAATTTCTATGCATCTTATGTGTAATGTGTTTGCTAATCGTACAACTACAAAATCACAAAAAGGCAAAGTACATTTTTGTGTTCAATAACAGATTTAGTATAAACACTGGATTTTACAGGTTTCCAAATGTTAAAGAATCTTTTTAATCCAATAGTGCTTATCCCCTAGAACCTCAGGCCTCTCCCCTGTGCCAATTGGCCATGTTCCAGCAATCAAGAAAAATCTTCAGGCAGAAAAATGCAGGTGCTTGAGGTAAAAATCCACCTGAGTGTACAGGAACTGCCCATCAAATTTACAGATGACCTAGAACATTTACTGGCCTCTGGGATAAGGACTGGACTTGGACAACAAGGCCGATAATAGTTATGCCTATGTTATTTGAATAATTTGTATTTAATCATAGCACAATATGTATCACATTTTCCTGCAATGACTTCTTAGAATCCACATTCTCCCCAGTAGCTGAAACTCTGTGACATTAGACCACTTCTGTTTTATTCACTAGTCTATCACCAGTATCTTACATAGTTCATAGCAAATGGTAGTTGCTTAGTAAATATCTGTTGATTTAATGGGAAAAATAATTGACACTTCTTTTTTTTAAACACCCTTTTTATTGTATAATTGACATACAGTAAGTTGCACATATTTGAAGTGAATAATTTGTTATGTTGACATATATGTATATATATATATATATATTTGTGTGAAACCATCATAATCAAAACAAAGAGTGTAACCATCACATATACCCCCAATTTATGCCTCTTTGTAATGTTTTCCACTGGCCTCTCCTCACGGCTCTATCTCCACCTTGCCATTCCTAGACAAACACCAATCTGCTTTTGGTCCTTATATATTATTTCACATTATCTAGAATTTTTATAAATATAATCATACAGTATGAACTCTTTTTAACCCATCTGTCATCCTTGAGCATAACTGGAGATCTTGCAATGTGTTGATATGTATCAATAGTTCATTCCTTATTACTGCTGAGTAGTATTCCATTGTGTGGATACACCACTTTGTTTATCCATTCTACTGTTGATGAGTATTGGAGTTTCCAGTTTCTGGCTATTAAAAATAAATATTTATATACAAGTTGTATGGGCATTTGGTTTCATTTCTCTTGAATAGATATGTAAGATGAATGACTATACTATATGATAAGTACACATTTAAATTTTAAGAAACTACCAGACTGGAGCACTCAGGGAACCCAGTTGGTTAAGCATTTGCTTTCTGCTCAGGTCATGATCCTGGAATTCTGGGATGAAGCTCTGCATTATGCTCTGCACTCAGCAGGGAGTGGGTGTGTGTGTGGGGGTGTCCTGCTTCTCTCTTTTCTTTCCCTCTCACTCACTCCTCCCCACCATTCATGCACTCTGTCTCTCAAATAAATGAATAAAATCTAAAAAAAAACCCAACCCTACCAAGCTGATTTCAAAAATAGTTTACATTTCACATTTCCACCAGTATTTATGCAATTTCATTTCCTTCACATTCTTGCCCACACTTTGTATTTTCAGTCTTATTACATTTTTGTCATGCATTTTAGAATGGGGGTGGTGGTAAGATTTTATTTATTTATTCGAGAGAGAAAGAGGAAGAGAGCTGAAACAGGGTTGGGGCAAGGAGAGAGCAAGAGGAGAAGCAGGTTCCCACTGAGCAGAGAGCCAGATGTGGGGCTTTATTCCAGGATCCTGAGATCATGACCTAAGTTGAAGGCAGAGGCCTAACCAACTGATCTACCCAGGCACCCTTCATGCTAATACATGTTTAAGGATAACCCAGTGTGGTTTTAATGTGCTTCTCTCTAATGATCCTACCCTTGACAATATCTTTTCACATGCTAAATTGTTATCTTTGGTGAATTGCTATCTGTTCATATCTTTTGCTCATTTTTTATTGTTTTGTTTCCTTATTGAGTTTTAGGAGTTCTTGATACAAGCTATATATCAGGTATTTGAATTGTGCATATTTTTTTCCTTGTTTGTGGTTAGCCTCTTCATTCTTTTAACAGTGTCTTTTGAAGAGCAGGCATTTTTAATTTTAATGAATTTCCAATTTATCCTTTTTTAAATAGATAACCATCTCTATAGTTATCTTTATTTAACCCCAGGTCATAGAGAATTTCTATGTTTTCTTCTAAAAGTTTTGTCATTTTGAATTTTAAAATTAGTATTGTAATTTATTTTGAGTTCATTATTGTATGTGTTGCAACATATGGATCAAAGTCACTGATTTGGCTTATGGTTACCTAGTCATTTGTGAAACATTTTTGAAAAGACTAATCTCTTTTTTTTTTTTTTTTTTTTTTTTGAAAAGACTAATCTCTTAATGAAGCCTTTGTACTTTTCAAAATTAGTTGTTCAAATGTGTTAAGTCTATTTCTACGCTCCCTCTTCTGTTTCATTAGTCTATATCACCAATGCCATAGAATCTCCAGGGTTTTCTATGCAGCAATCACCCCTCTAGTACCCCGCTCCACAAATTCTAGAACATTGTTCTTCCTGGACTCAGAACCATCTCTTCAACTGAGGTAGTTTTCTGGATTCTGCCTGGGTTTCTGCTCCCTGCACTGAAGCCTGAAGATTCTCTCAAGGTAGTAGGCTGGGGCAGTCACTGGGCTCAGCTACTTTGGTTCTCATCTCTCAGGGATCACCATCCTTCGTTTTTTGATTTCCAATGTTTTCCAAACTTTTATTTCCTCTATTTGTTGAGAATGTTTTCTTGTCTCACATAGCAGAGTAAATCCACTGCTTGCTATTCCATCTTAACCAGAAGCCTAATTTCATTTCTGAGCCACATTTTCCCAAACAATCATAGGCAATGAATAATACTAATTGAAAAAAAATTCCAAACTGTATAGATTATAGAAAGATAAAATATGAATTGCTTAATGGATGCACACATTTAAGAATGGCATATAAAGCTGTAGAGAATCATAAGATTAATGGAATAAATTTAAAATATGTATACCTTGGCTTCGTATAGCATATAATAATTTAGGGCATTGTCTTTCTGCCATTTGGGCTATTGGGAGAGAACATATTATTTAGGCTGAATTAAGTTCAAGCTAATGGGTTTTGACTGCTTTAAGAATTAAATTATCTTAGCAGTTGATGGGTCTATTCATTGTGAAATGTATTATGCAACTGTCCCTAAATCCTAGCATGGTGGCATGCTGATACATCTTACTCTCACTTGAGAACTTGGATGGGCACCATGATATTTCTTTGGTTACAGGATTGTTTTGAGTTGTATTTCTCTCTGGTGGAGTAGGAACTATGCTATTAAGCTGGAGAAGGCATCCAAGGCAGAAGAAAGTTGACTTCTCAAATGGCCCATCTGCCAAGTGCCTAAAAGCCCCCCAAAAGAACTTCTGGACCAGCTCAGAGACAGTTGTCTCTCATTCAGTTATATCATCTTACAGCAGTTACAGTACTATGGAATCTTAACTGGTTAAATAACTATTTGTTAAGTTCAACAATTTTTGGTTGTCTGTATCCAAGCTATACATTCCAGAGTATATATTCAGCTCAGGTCATGATCTCAGGGTCCTGGGATGGAGCCCCATGTCAGGCTCCCTGCTCAGCGGAGAGCCTGCTTCTCCCTCCACCTTTGCTGCTACCTCTCTTGCTCTGTCAAATAAATTAATTAATTAAATCTTTAAAACAAATAATATGGTCCCTAGCATTTTAAGAACTTATGAAAAGGTTTATAACACCTAAAATCAATATATACACTTTGTACAAATACTTTTCTTTCCAATACAGTCAAGAACAAATTAAAAACAAATCACACAATAATAGTATGGTTTTAATTTTCTTACAGGCTTTTATGAAAACCAATCTCAAATATTTTTAGGGATAGAAGGGGTTGCTTTCAGTATATACAATGAAATCTAGTTGAATTCCCCAGGATCCATTGAGAATGGCATGACATGAGGGGACAGTACCTAAATTGGGATCAGAAGACATTGCTTTTGTCACAGATAAAGCCACTTATCAGTTAAGTGAGTTTAAGGAAGTCTCTCAGTCTGAGAGCCTCATTTCCTACAGCTAGACATTGGGGATGATAAAGACATGAATGACATACACCTCAACACTAGCAGGATAAAATAATGTATGTCAAAGGTTTTATAAAATGTGTGTTTTAAAAAAATATAAGAACTACATAGTATAGGTATACTATCATCTACTAAAAATCCTTCCATGGCATAAAGTTGCTCATGGGAAGTGGCTATTCATGCAGGGACTACATTTCCTTGTCCCCATTACCTGCAGTTGTGGGTCTTCATCAATGAGAAGTGAGCAAAAATGATATCACTTTCAGGTCCAGATAGTTAAGAAATATATCCTCTTTGTGCTCACTTTTCCTGCCTACCAATGAATACAAAATACTCCTGGGACTTAGGTCATGCTAGAACCATTCTCTGGAAGGATCCTGGATCCATAAATTACCACATCAAGAAGTACCATCTACTTGGCAGACAAGAACTACGCTGGATTGTGTACAAAAGAAATAATTCTTAATTTTTAGAAAAGACGTTGG
Organism: Canis lupus familiaris; assembly: GCF_011100685.1. Classification (NCBI taxonomy): domain Eukaryota; kingdom Metazoa; phylum Chordata; class Mammalia; order Carnivora; family Canidae; genus Canis; species Canis lupus. The sequence goes on along the minus strand of NC_049234.1, from coordinate 21,139,838 downwards.
GGTTTGTTGTAATTAATTACCTAATATAGTCAATAGACTTTCTGCTTCCAGATAAAAGGAAGCAACAGGAAACAGATTAACCCCTCGAGAAAACAACAAAATATTTATAAAATGTTCATGAGACATCTGAATCACTGAAGAGTGATCTCAGAGAGAAAAAAAACAGTGGAGTGAACCCTAAGATTACCACAGCATAGCCTTGAGAGAATTTCCAAGTTGCAGTAGGCAAACCCAGGCAGAACATATTGGACTCCTTGGGATGAGTCTGGGAAGACTGAGGCAACTGGAGTTCCTATGGCAGGGTTTCAGACAGGAGGGAGGTGTGTGGGAAGAGAACTCAGAAGAACTTAAGAGGACGTCCTTTCCTAAATAAAGCCACATTTCAGGTGAATACTATTCTGAACATGCACAAGGAAACAACCTGAACAGAGGGAGAGATCCACGTGAAAGAATTAGAGGTAAAGGTAACCAAAGGTCAGAAAAAGCCAAGAAGAGTGCTTCCATCAACTAGACTAGAAAAACATCATGATTCACAGGATATCAAAAAAGGTTGACAGAAGGATCATGCCTCAATAATGAGGAATAATTAGCCCTGTTCTGAACACTGCTTTTAAAAATCTTTTGCCCCAACAAATCTTCAAATCAAAGCAAGATTTGAAATCTGTGATATTATTTCCAAGTAATTTAACTGCATCTCAGAACAAAGCTGAAAACTACAAAATACAACAAGGAGTGAAAAGAAAAATTCAACACCAAACAAGATAAAATTCATAATATCTGACATACATTTAAAAATAAAAAGAAACCTGCAAAAAAGTAGGAAAGTATACCAAAAAATGAGAATAAAAGCAATCAAATGAAATGACCCAGTACAGACACATATGTTAGAATTAACAGATAAGGACATTAAAATGTTAGTACAATACTATTCCATATGTTCAAACAGTAAGTAGATGTGTGGAAGATGAAAAAAATTGAAATTCTACTGGTGAAAATTAAAATTTATGTGATAAAAACTACACTAGCTGGGAATAAGGATGGACTAGACATTGCAGCAGTAGACGAGTGAACTTGAGGACACAATGGAAACTATCCATAATAAATAACAGACAGAAAAAATAATTATTAAAAAATGAATAAATCATCAGCAAGTAGTGGGACAATTTCAAATGGTTTAATATACATAAAACTGGATCCCTTGAAGGAGAGAGGAGAAAATGTATTTGAAGGAATAATGCCTGCAAATTTTCCAAATTTGATGGAAATTATTAACTCACAGATATAAGAAACTCAATGAACCTCAAGCACAAGAAACAAGAAAACTAAACGATAGCATACTGCCTTACTTATTGCTCAGAAATAAAGTTAGATTGGAAGATTCAACATTATGTCACTTCTCCCCCAAATTGATCTAAATATTCAAAGAAACGACAACCAAAACTCCACCAGAATTCTCTTCCTCCTCCTCCTGTTGTTGAATTAACAAACAGATTTAAAACACTTAGGGAAAGATAATCTAGGATAGCCATACTCACTTTGAAAGAAAGGAATATGTTGGAGGACTGATACTACCGATTTCTAGACTTATTTTAAGGACTATAGTAATAAAAATGTGGTATTTGTGTAAAGATAGAGAAATAGGTCAATGAACAGAATAGAGTCCAGAAATAGATTCAACAGTCTACAAAGAGAAGGAAAAGATACGTCACAGACTGGGGAAAATATTTGAAAAGCATTTAACTGATAATAGACTTGTACTCAAAATAAGGAATTTTCAAAGTCCAATGATGTGAAGATAAAACAAACCAACAAAAAGGTAAAAATTTAAAGTCATTTCACCACAGAAGATTTACATAGTTGGCAAATAAGCACATCAAATAATGCTAAATATTATTAGTCATTAATGAAATGTAAATCAAACCATAGTGATATCCCTACATGCCTATTAGAATGGTTAAGACAAAAAAACACTGGCCATACCAAGTATTGGAGAAATATGGAGGAATTGGAACTCCAATGAACTGCTGGTGGTCAAGCAAAATGGTGTAACCACTTTGGAAAACAGTTCTTACAAAATTAAAAATATACTTGACATATAATTCAGCTATCTTGCTCCTGGATAGTTACCTGATAAATGAAAGCAAGTGTCTATAGAAAGAGTTGTATGCTTGTGTTCATAGAAGCTTTATTCATAAAAGTTAAACAATGGCATCATCCAAACATCCATCAACATGTAGAAGAACAAACTGATAGTCATACAATGGAATACTATCCAGCAATAAAAAGGAATTAACTTCATACATAGTATAACCTGGATCAACCTCAAAATAACTGTGCAGAGTGAAAGGAACCAGATTTGGGTGCCTGGGTAGCTCAGTTGGTTAAATGTCTGCCTTCAGCTCAGGTCATGGTCTCCAGGTCCTGGGATTGAGCCCTCCCATCAAGCTTCCTGCTCAGTGGGGAGTCTGCTTCTCCCTCTCCCTTGGCTCCTCTCTCCACTTGTGCACTCTCTTTCTCTCTCTCAAATAAATAAAATCTTTTTAAAAAGGAACCAGATTTTTTAAAGAATATATATCATATGATTCTATTTTCATAAAATGCTAAGAAATTCAAAGTACTACGGAATGATGGACGTAGGCCATGGAAGGGAAAATGGGAGGAACCAGAGGGATGACATTTGCAGTAGGCAGAGGGTTGAGGGTTTTGTTCATTTTCTTGACTGTGGTAATGGTTTCATGGGCATCTACATAGGCCCCAATTCATCACATTGTCCACTTAAATACAAGCAATTATTTATGTCAATTATACCTCAGTAATTTAAAAAATACATACTGGTTATAATTATCAGTGCAATATATCTTTAATGTCTGCTATTTACAAGGCTTACCCTGGACAATTGGAAAGAGACTCTTGTTCTTTTCTACCTCTCTCTAACATATTCTCTAGTTTCTAGGTTGGTTTTTTTTCCCCATTTACTCTTTTCAAGTCTTCTAGGACTCATGTTTTTATGTTTTGCTGCCCTAGTCAGAGCTGCTGAAAAGACACATGTAAAAGTTGCTCAGGTGCCAGGTATTTAACAGAAAGTCCTTGAGACCTATGCACTCTGAGCTGTGACTTTAATTATTACTCTTTAGGAGGTATTGCCATTTTAAAAGGAAATCTGAGAGGGCTTACTTAACATAAAGCAATGCAGTGCACATGGTGAAATGACAGGTAGTATTACATCTTAGTAGAGTGTTCCTTGACTAGGGGAAGGAGGTCTCCAGGGGTCATTTTCATTGATCAACAAATAACATATTCTTTCTAGAGTTGGCTTTGAATCATCGTAATAACAATGACTTTTATTTGTATAGGATGTTAGTGATTACAAAGTGCTTTCACATTTATTATCTCATTCGTGCATGCAAAGGCCTTTTGAGGTGAATTAGCTCCTATTTATGGATAATAAAGTTGGCAGTTAAGGCAGTTCAACAACTTGCTTTTTATTCAAAGGCAGAGTGGAATTTGAACCAAACTAATTTGACTCCCAGTTCAACAATCTATTCTGCAAACATTTTTGCATTCATTTTAAATGACAAATTCCTTGAAAGCAATGTATTTCTGCTCCTCTTAACTTCATAAAACCCTTCCCAAAGCAATCAACAATTTTGTTTGACTTATACTTTGGAATTTGGGCAATTTTAAAGAAACGGTTAATTTTAGGTTATGAGAATGGAGACCCTGCAAAATAATGAAGCAATTTATAGTGAATAAAATGCTATTGATCTTTGGTCTAAATCAGTAGGATTTATGTTGAATTTCATGTCCTATTGAACAGAGAGAGGATAAAACAAAGCAGTATGTACATGATTAAGGAGCATAGAGATAGCCCAACATTCTTGATCTCCTCTGAACTTTGATTAATTTAATAATTTGCTTACACAGCCAGTGGTCATGGTCTTCATCATCTTCTTTGAGAATTCAAACCACCCTCAGTATCTTATCCTCCATAGGACACAATATCTACCCTGAAGATTGTGGCTCTAATTGTAGAATTAGAAAAAAACAAAACAAAACAAAACAGTCCCTGACTTAAGAGACTACTCATCTAACTAGAAAGGGAAGATTTGAAAATTGTTAAAAACAAGTAAACACAAATACCACTTTTGAGTACTGCCTGGACACTAAAAATTTAATATGTCTTGCTTATTTTACAGTTATTAAACCTCAAAAATTTTATATTTTAATTATTTTTTCAGATTAAGGAACTGATTCATAATAAATGGCCTTAGAAAACATAGAAAATGATAGAGACAGGATTTAAATGTTAGTATAACCCCAAAATCATGATCTTTTCACTAATCCATAATGAAAGGTATACATCCATACGTATATATTCTGTTGATTTACAAAAAACTTCCCAGGTAATTTGAAGGGAAAAGTAGTCTTTTCAGCAAAGAGTGCTGAAACAATGGCACATCTACATGCAAAATATGAGCCTCAGCCCTTACCTTACACCTTATAGAAGAAATTAAATGTATCACAGACTTAAAAATATAAAAATTAAAACTGTTACAACTTCCAGGAGAAAAAACAGGAGGACTTTGTCAACTTTGTGACTTTTGATTAGACAAAGATATTTTAAATAGGACACAAAGGAAACCTAGAAAAAAATAACTGGACTTAATCAACATTAAAATCTGCTTCACAGGGGGATCCCTGGGTAGCTCAGCAGTTTAGCGCCTGCCTTCGGCCCAGGGCATGATCCCAGAGACCCGGGATTGAGGCCCACATCAGGCTCTTGGCATGAAGCCTGCTTCTCTCCCTCTGCCTGTCTCTGCCTCTCCCTCTGTGTGTCTCTCATGAAAATTTAAAAAATAATAAATAAATAAATAAATAAATAAATAAATAAATAAAATCTGCTTCACAAAGAGACTGTTAGAGAATGTAAAGACAAGCTACAGATGAAGAGAAAATATGGTCAAAATACCTGTTTGATAGAGGCATATTTAGAACATATGAATACTCATAGGAATCAAGAAGAAGAAAAAATAACCCAGTTTTTTCAATGGGCAAAAGATTTACACAGACACTCCACCAAAGGAGATACATAGCTGGCTGGAAGCAATGCTCAACATCATTAGTCATTAGTAAAATCCAAATTAAGACCACACCGACATGTTACTACATAGCAAGTAGGTATCTAAAGTTAAAAAAATATTTACCCAGTTTAATTAGTTTGTGATTAAGCAGAAACACAGTTTTTTATAACTCAAAACAGTACAAATATGTACAAAAAGAAGTTAGAATTTTCAAGTAATGTTAAACAATTACACCTCATAATCCAGCAGTTTCCCTCAGCATTATTAATGGGAAAAAATTGAAACATTTTCCACACAAAGATCTGTATATTAATATTTACATAAACTTATTCATAATAGTTAAATATTGAAATCAAGCCAGAGGCCCATCAACGTAGTAAATATATAAACAAATTGTGGTATATCCATGTAATGGAATACTACTTAGCCATTAGAAGGAATGACCTATTGATACATGAAACAATGAATGGACCTCAAAAGCATTATGCCAGAAAACACATATTGTATGACTCTGTTTAAATGAAATTCTGGGAAAGGCAAAACTGTGAAGACAGAAACTCCGCTAGTGGTCACCAGGTATGGGGTGTGGAGGAGGATGGGACTGACCACAAATAGTTATGAGGAAACTTTTCATGGTAGTTGAAATGTTCTACAACTTAATGGTAGTTTGCTTGAATGACAGTTTGCCATTTGGCAAACTCAAAAGGTGAATTTTACTGTATTTAAATTAATCTCCAAAATCCTGATTTATAAAAGAGTAATACATATTAATAAGTGCAAGACTTCGGAGGAGGTAAAGAAGTCTAAAAAACAAAGTAATCCTTGCATAAGGAAGCCTTATGCAAGTGGGAGAGAGGACATTTAAGATGTGATTTTATAGAGAGGAGGGACAGTTCACTTTCTGGAAGAAAATAGAGTAGAACATCATGAGACAAGGTAACGGGAGGAAGTTGATATGACACGCACAGGACTGAAAAGATTAACAATGCAGTTGAAGAGATGTAGATGAGGGAGTAAAAGAGGAGTCATAAATTCAAAATCAGTTATCAAGATTAAGACCAGATTACTTGATCATGAATGTGGTCACTATGGGATCTTATAGAGCTGCTTAAGCCATAAAGGTCATTTCATAGTTAATTTATGACTTACTCACACCTGCCTCCAAGCTAGATTCAGGCAACTTCAATTCAGCGAGCAGTGACCACATGATAAGCATTACACTAAGTACTTGGCATATATTAATATATTAAATCTATCATTAAAAAGTTAACATTTTCTCCAAGTATGCTTTTGAGAAAACCAACACTCATATAACTAGTCCTTATGGCTGCTCCATTCCCCCCCCCCATTTTTTATTTTATTTATTTTAAGATTTTATTTATTTATTCATGAGAGACACAGAAGGAGAAGCAGAGACATAAGCAGAGGGAGAGGCAGGCTCCCTGCAGGGAGTCTGTTGTAGGACTCGATCCCAGGACCCCAGAATCACAACCTGAGCCACCCAGGTGCCCCAAGGCCTCATTTTCACTTGCATTGGAGTTCAACTTTTTCTGTGGAATCCTTTGTTTTTCACACTAGCACTGGTGCTATTGCCTAGTTTATTTCCCTATTAGCCGCCTGCATCCAAACCTCCATGTCAAAGTCAATTTCCCAAGCACCTGGGCACAGACCTATGCCATAGATCAAATCAAGAATTAATTGTACATAAGTACTATTTAAATTATTGAACATTTAGAAAATAATAATAATTACACAAGAATGGTGGAGCTGATCTGAATTTATCAACCTTTCTAGATATTCAACTAACAAAATATTTCACAAGGTAATAAGTCCTAGGAAGCCAATATTAAGAATAATTGGTCAAAAACAGCTAAACATTTAAATATTCATTTGTATACCATTCTGTGGTTTACTTGTGTGCAAAGCACTCTGCAAGTACAGTGAGAGATACCAAGAATTATATAATATAGCTCCCCTAGAGCTCTCAAAAATAATCACAGTCATTAACAGAGTTAATATAACATATTTATACCTTAAAAGATTATTCAAATATGAGGCAGGAGGAGATAAGGGGAAAATGAGAGGCATATCAAGGTATGCTTGAGATGTTCAGTTACAAATTGGTTAGTATAGCTTCCTGAGTTGATGGCTGAGATAGTCTGGAACTGTCAGTAAGAACTGGACAAATGAAGTATGCAAACAAAAAGGTTTTAAATGGGGAAAGAGGGTGAGGAAAAGGACACAGATCACTGTTTACAGAAGGAGATGATTCTGTTTGAACATTCATTCCTCTTGGGGAAGCAAAAGGGTCCTGGGCCTTTGTTGGCTGAAGTTTGAGCTTCTAAAGGGCCAGAGATGGGCACCACGATAAAAGTAGAGCTATGCTAATTCTCAAGCTGGAAATCAAGTCAGGCAAATCTTTAAGGCAATATCCAAGGTTGGCACAGAGTCAAGAACAGATAGTCTGCACAGTGCTTCAAAGGTTTCTGGTCTGAAGGACCGAAGTTAGAGGCCAAGAAACTGGGCAGAAATCAAAGAAATAAAATGGCAGTGAAGTTGACAAAGGTGAGTGGGAGGTTAGATCTGGGGTGATTCCCTCAGTTTCTGTGGGAACCTGAAAGTTAGGTATTTTTATAAGACCTTACAGTGCTCCCCTATTGGAAGAAAGCAACTATTGAGAACATTACACCGGTTTGGGTAATGGAGATGCATAGGAGACACAATCAGGGCTGTAATTTGACAAATCTACTTCTGTCTTTGTTCTACTGAATTCAAATAATGCTAACGTGGAGTTTTATGGTGATAACTCATGCCTTGACATTGTCATCTTTTATTAATAATCAAAACAATTTTCCAAAAAGTTTCTGTCTTTTGTATCCTATAATAATAATTGATTTCACATATTCAGCAAAGTGAGAGATTTAGTGAGGCAATCAGTGGCCTGGGGAATGCAAAAGTAGTTGGCTTGAGCTATGCTTACTTGGCCCTTAATTTTATTTCTTAAGCTTCAAGGCTGATGTTAAGTTGATTGAATGGTGGGTGCCAAAGGGTGTTTCTCAGTTGCTTCCTGGAAGTACTGCTGGCTGCTTCATTCCCCTGCTTTTCAGGGCAATTGCATGAATCAATTATTTTATTAAATTATTCATTTAGTAAACATTTATTATATATCAACTATATACCTACGACTCTTATAAATGTTCAGAGGGCCAGAGTAGCAGTGGTGCAATGTGATGGGACTTGAACCTTTAAAGCACAAAGATGAACAGGATGACATTTCTGCCTTCAAATACTCACAATAAACTATATATAGGAGGTATATAACTGTGGAGTGTACTGGGCCTCTACCTGTGCTCCAAGAGGGAGGAATTAGATCATGAGCCATCTACTAATGACATGATAAAAGTCCGGCTGTAAAATTCATGACTCAAAGATAGGATCCACATAACACTTCCTAGGTAATGGTATAATATTTTCCATTCTTCCACCAGTGAAACTTGGTTTAGACTCCAAAGCAATCAAAGTAGGTGAGAATCAACGTGTGAAAGTTATCTCATTCATTCAATTTGTAAAAGCATACTGAGAAAATACTTGGTGCTAAGAGTTCAAAGGGATAAAAATATGAATAAAGTAGAAGTTATGAAAACAAATGAGACAGTCTCAGGGACTGGCAATTCATTTTTTCAACCAGCATTCACTTGTTGATCTCCTGCCATGCGTCAAGTTTTGCACTGGAAGATATTTCCATCATAATCTTATGGAATCTGGGTCATGCATTTTTCAAGCAAAATATTATGAAAATATTTGTTACTTTCAGAGCCCTAATAGCATTATCTACTGAAGATGGATTAAAAAAAAGAATAGGTAACAGTATTCCAAAATGAGAAGGAGTTACTTCTGATTTTAAACATTTTACATTTAAGTGTTTTTATATTTATTTCTATTTAACCAACAATTATTGCACATTTACTGTATGCAAATTTTATGCAAGGATTGTCAGACACTCAAGTGGGATTAAGGTATTCAAAAAGTTCATTATCGGGAAAGAAAGAAGAAAAGATAAACATCCCTTAAAAGGCAGGATGTGTTACATGTTTCTATAACTAATATGTAGATATGCCAAAAGTGGTTAAATAAACACCAGGCAGAGACAATGATTTAATAATGCAAAAGGAAAAGTAGAAAAAATTGTTTTGCTGTATTTTTGTAGTGTGCGTGTGTATGACTCTGTGCAAGTGTGACGAATCAAGATTCATTGGAAGTACATCTTTTCTTTACAAAAGCCAAAAGCCAAGGAGGTTAATAAAGGCCACCCTTTTAGCAGAGATCTAAAAGCCACTCTTGAATTCTTGAGCATTTGCTGACAGCTGTAGCTAACAATTTTGTAGGGAATGCTATGGAAGTTAAGAGTTGTATTTTCCACATTAAATATATTTGAACTCAAAATAAAATTGACATCTACTATGGAAAAATGAATATACAAAGTCTGCATTTTAACCTTTTTGTAAGACAGCCTGAAAAATCTTGGCAAATGTGTGCTAGAAATGGTATAAAAATGTCATAACCCCAATAATGGAAGAGCATGGGATATGGCAACAAATGAACAAACAAATGAGTAATAAATGAGCAAAAGCAATCCTAATAAGTGAGGAAAACCTAAGAAAATAGTCAAGAAGAGAGGAATATAAAGAATAACGAAAACCAAAGAGAGTGTCATGGAAAAGAAGTCAAGGCTGGATCATAGGGAAAATACTTGTTTTTGGACTATCATTATCTTGTCTTTATTCAGTTCAAATTCAGCTGGAAGATCCTCAGCTAGAAGTAGATGAAAAAGTATACTAATCTGGGATTGATCAAGAAAACATGGTTCATACCAAGTAGTTCAATGGAGGACATTGCATACAGCAAAATAGGCATAAAAGTTTTGGTGGCTGAAAAGCCAATCAGACGACAAATGAAACAAACCAGAGATTAACAAAGCAGAGGGCTAGTAACACCCCTGGGCAGGAGAGTTAAAGGAGATAGAAAGAACAGGGGTCAGGAGTCAGCAGCACATCCAGTAAAATCTAGAATCCTGGGGGAGACACGGCCACCCCAGAGGCTGGCACCCAAATCCAAGTGAAGGGAAAAAATACCCTAGATTGTCCCTTCCTCCTCGTACTGCTAACACTTCCCATTTGCTAATTAGCACCATCCAGAATTGCAGTGTGCGGCAATCGGACTTCCATGACAGAGCAAAGCAGGGAGAGTGGGGAATGGATCTCAGAGTAGAGAAGCAAAGGAGCAGCCTGGAGACTAAAGAAATGCATGACCCCCCACCCCCAGAAAGATCAGCAATGCAAAGTGTAATTCAGCCTAGCTGAAGTGAGGGCGAAATGCCAATTTATCAAATGTAACTAGGTAAGGGGAATCAGAACAAGACCTTTGAGTGTCCAACTGAACAAACCAGATGAGGAAATAGCATGAGAATATAGAACTTAAATTTTGAAAAGGCCATTCAAATAGAATTACCTTAAGAATGAAATGTGGATAGGAAATCACAGGAGTTCACCGAAGCTCTTTTGAAACCTTGTTCACTATTAGAGAATAAACTTTTCATATCCCACCAGGTCAGGCTGTTTCTGGATCAGGGTTCAGGGGCACTGGGAGCAGGTGGCTGGCTTTCCCTTCTATGTGCTTCTCAGAAAAGAGGGACTGAAATACACTGAGCTTAGCTGCCAATGAGTTGTAGATTCCTTTGGGCACCTGTGCATGTATGTATTTATGTTTACATTTCACTGTGCCATTCATTATTTGGGGTTATGTAGTGTAACCTAATATAAACTAAAAAAGAGACTTCAGTACACAGCATCTAGTGTCATGCTAGACATAGAGTAATCATTAATAAATGTGAATTAATCATGCTGTTTCAAGAAATTGTATACATGATTTGGCTCCATTCTTGGACTTCTAGGTAAATGATGGTCCTTTATTTTATGTCTTTGAGGTAAAGTGGGGACTACTGTTGAGTTTCTAAGTGGATTACATGGCACAAAAAGCAAGTGATTTCGAACAGTGTCTTGTTCATCATAAGTACCTAGGTATATTTAATTTTTAGGCTTTATACCACCTTTTTCATCGCTTTAGTAAAATTAAACTTACCCACTTTGGATAAAGAATCGTTTTATATATTTGACCCCAAATTGGTGCCCCAAGTAGAGAAGATAGATAAAATAAACAGTACCCTTTTTAACATCCTGCATATAACACACAACCATATGTGTAATCATTCAACAGCTGCTCCATTTATACAGATGACACCTAAGTGTATATCTTTCTTGACCCTCAGTCATGTACATTAAACTGTCCTTGAGACATCCCCATCTGGATGTACCCAATCATTCCAGGCTCATCATTTCCAAGTTAGAACCTAACTCTTGTTGTTCGCTATTGAGGAAAAATCACCATTAAAAACCAGTGCTTAAGTTAGAGTTTATGAATTATTTTTGACTTTTTAATAGGTTACTTCTCATGTGTTTTAAGTCTATTTCCTCTATATTTTTAAAGCAACCTACCTTTACTCACCCCATTGCCAGCACTTTAGTACAGAATACCATAATCACTTGGCCTGATTACTGACAGGCTTCCAAATTAATTACCTCCCATCCCAAACTGTACAGTCTCCCAATGGACTAATTTATTTTCTTCATTTTACAGCATGAGTGTGGTTGATTTTGTAAGCATCCACATTTGATTATGCAATTTTCATACCTAAAGCTCTTAAAACGTCCTTGCTTTCAGCATAAGCATTCCTTGAAATGGAATGTAAAAGCCGATATATAACCTGCTCCTCACTTTATCTTATGGTCTCATCTTACACAACCCTTTACATTTCTATGACAATCTCCAGGGAAGCTAAACATTTTGTAGTTCCTCAGGAACACTCCAGGCTGATGTTCCCTTTCTTTGGAACATTCTTGTGTTTTTTTTTACTGAGCCAAACTTTTATAACTATATCAATTCTGAACACAACCTAAAAGGAGAAGAGAACATAGGTAGGGAGAAATCTAGAAAGTTATGGAAGTAATCTAGGCATGTGGGAAGAAATTGTGGTCTAGAATGTTAATGCCAGAAATGGAGGGGAAAGAATAAATCCTAGTAATAGCTCAATCGATTCTATTAAAAAGTAATGAACAGGTAAACTTCCAAGAGAATATTGGTGACATTAGGAGAAATAAGGAAATTAACAATGATTGCTGCATGTTCGTCTCCCCATCTATAAGCTGGGAATATTTTTCCACTTTACCCTTATGCTATAGCGCTAATGTGAAAATAATAATAAAATAAGGTGACTGTGGAAGTGCTTTGAAGTAATGAGTTTCCATATGGTTTGAAAAGCTTTAGTTCATGGCCAGACCACATGGTACTATTAGGATTTTGGAGCTACTCCCTTTTCCATGGGAATCTACATCCAGCACACAGCATCGCAGTACATTTGTTAAGGGTAACTGCTGCCAGAAAAATTCTGCACGGTTCTCAAATGATTCCAACTGTCACTTTTATCAGAAATGATAGTATTTAGGTGTGTTCCTTAATAAATGTAATTTTTCTGTGCAAAAGAGTTTTTCTTTTAGGCAACTAAGTAGCACATGGTGCTCAGGTACAGTTCTGCAGAGAGAGCTTGAAGTTAGAGTGAAGGAGAGATTTAAATGAGCTGGATTGCTAATACCAGGCTTCAGAAAAGGGACCAGAAGACTGACGCCAGATTATTCATCTGACTAATTTTCAGCCAGTTGGGAGAATACAAAAGAAAACAAATATGTCACAACTGGGCTCTACATTAAAAAACACACATAAACACACGCAAACTGTGTGGCAAAAGAGGACAGGGAATAAATTTTTTTTTCTGAGGTAAAGATTTTTCAATAGCTAACTGTGCTTCTGGTACCTCAGTCTTAGAGGCTTAAAAACAGGAAGCTTAAAAACAAATCTGTAATTTTCAAGCTATATGTCTATGGGTTGATTTGTTTAAATATTGATTTCAAAGAAGAAGACATGCAGTATATGTTTCTCTGTAGTGCTGTTTTCTTTCTTTCCAAATTTCAAAAATTTCTTTCAAAATTTCTTTCTCTTATTCATATGAAAGAAAATGAAGATCACAACTAATTATAATTAAATAAAGAGAAAAATTAAAACTTTGAAGAAAAATAATCAGGAATTGTTTTTATTTATGGCCATTAATGAAAGGTACCACAAAAATATCTAAACAAAGGCAAAATCTTTTTGAAATTTATTTTCTTCTTCTCTTCCCCCTCTTCCCCCCTCCTTTTTTTTTTTTGAGAAGCAGCCACAGCTTTTAATTATTGTATAGGAGAAAAATATTATAAATTTAATAGTTCAGTTAGTTTTAATAAAGTATGATCTTCGAGGATAATTTGAAGTAACTATTATTTCTCAATTTCCTAAGGAGGAATACATCATCTTGCAAAATACGTAAATTGTATAGCTGCCGTATGGATTTACATTTCACCCCCTTCCTGTAACATCTCTGCCAGGTCAGTATATCTGTATATGTAAGAATGTTTGGCTGCAATTCCAAATCCCTAATATTGGAAGTAATTTTGCCAAAGAACATACTTTTAGGGTGTTAGGATATGACCAGATGCAGGTAGTTCCAACTGAAACCGGTCCTCCACAGGTCATTAATGGATGTTTCTTTGGCTATAGTTTAAGTATTTCCCATTCTGAAGAAGCTTCTGGCTCAGAAAAGCAGATGAATATGGCTATCCTATCCATCTCCGTGAAGTGTCCTGAGTCTAAAGTAAGCCCACATATGAAAGTGCTTTGGGGGCAGGGGGGAGTCAAGAGAATTGCATAAATCCAATAAATGTTATGAAATGTGGACACTGAACAGAAATTACTCCCAGGAAACCTTCTTTGTGTGCTTCAGAATATGAAAGGATCAACCAAATTGGTTTGAACAGAAGTTTTGGGATTTTTTTTCACATCATTCACAAGTATTCTTTTAGTAGCTAGTCAGTTTGTGTGGCGGATCCACTGAGGTGCCTTTAAGTAGACACTGTAGGGCAGCCATCAGAGCAAGCAAGCACTCTGAACAGCATCTGTGGAGTGATTCGTTGGTTTCTTGATAGAGATGTCCCACAAGTCACGTGGTGTCCCTTTGCGACATGACAACTGCACATGAAATGTTGTGCACTAACTATTCAAACTGACGAAAGGCCTGGACCAACACGGAGACAATTCCTCTTCTAATGCCATTGACTTTATTACATGAGCAATTCACTGGAGACTCTTCTATCACAGTCACTGGAAAAATGCTTTCAACTTTGCTTTTCGTGTGTTTACATACACACTTCACACATTTTTTATTCTACTTTTGTGGGTTTCACTGTGGTTGACCACCTTTGTGTCCTCATCGTTAGTTCTATGCTACAGATTTCAGGAAGAGCCTGTCTGCAGTTGTGAATCTTTGCCCACATTTCTAGACTTGTGGACTCCTTTTCTTTTATTAATGGTTGATGGTTAGGACCATTTCAAGCACACAGTTCTTTTTCACTTTTGTGCCCTGCTACAGTGGTTTGAATGGTTTAATCTAAAAAATCTCTCCTGAGCTGCATAGTCATAAATGCATACCCTCTATTTTGTGCTTGCTTTTGGGAGTACTATACGCACATCAAAATTATATTGGCAAGAGCAGAGCTACTTTCCTCCCTATGCCCCCAAATGACTCTTCCTACAAGCTTTCACTAATCTCAGTAAATGACACTCTTTTTCACTCAGTTGTTTTGTCTGAAAATCTAGAAGTCAACTTGAATTCATCTACTTCCTTCATAGTGTACATCTAATAAATAGAAGATCCAGGAGGATATACCTTCAAAATATATCTTGAATCTAATTATTACCACTTCTACAATCTGAGCCATTTCTATTTCCCAGCTATATTGGTCTCCCTGCCTCTAATATTGCATTCTTTTATTCTATCTTCTACAGGGAAGCTATGGTTATCTTTTTAAAAAGCATTCCTTAGAGATCCCTGGGTGGCTCAGCAGTTTGGCGCCTGCCTTTGACCCAAGGCGTGATCCTGGAGACCCGGGATTGAGTCCCACATGGGGCTCCCTGAATGGAGCCTGCTTCTCCCTCTGCCTGTGTCTCGGCCTCTCTCTCTCTCTCCCTCTGTGTCTCTCATAAATAAATAAAAATCTTAAAAAGTAAAATAAAATAAACATTATCTCTAAAAAAAAAGCATTCCTTAAATCATAAACCCCACTGATTAAAATATTAACCAATGGTGTTCCACTATACTTTACCCAAATATAGGCCCCTAATTGTAGGCAGGGTTGCCTGAGTTGGCTCAGATGACTACTCTTTACTCTATGAATTGATTTTTAGCCACACTCACTTAAATTTGTTTTTACACACAAAATCCAACCCCCTTTCCTGGATAAAACTTTTGTTTGAATGTCCTACTTCCTAATAATCTGGTCTTCCTCTGCCTCAGAAAGATCTTCCCTAACCATTGTTACCCACCACTCTCCCTGGCAACCATAAATCCCTTTCTTCAATTTAACCTACTTCTGTCTTCTTCCTGGATTTATCAATTCTTGAATCTATTGATTTACACTCAGTTTCCCTATTAGAAAGTGAACTCTGTGAATAGAGACTCTGTACTATTCTAACTTGTCTCCAAAGCCAAGGCTACCTGATATCTGTAAGAGCTCAATAAATTTTTCTGAAATTGTTTTATTTAATTTTCATGGTGATACAATGAAAGATATTGCTACCATACAACTGAAAATCCTGAGTACAGTTTTTTGTTTTTTGGGGTTTTGTTGCTATTGTTGTTATTTTTGGTTTTATAACGCCTCTTTTGGCAGTCTTATTATCTATTAGGCAGTCTGTAGAGCACTTTATTTCCTTTAGGTATTTCATTTACAATGCCTAGGGATTTTTAGGATCTCCCCAGCCTCCCTTTTATCCAAGGATAGCTTTTTAACACAGCACTAGACAAATGAAACATAAGCAGAGGCTTTTTGAAGAGCGTTTGCTTTAGAGAGTACCCCGAAGCTACTGCTCTTTCCTTCTGCCTTAAAATCCATGGGTATGATGCCTAAGTTTGCAATTCACCTTGTATATATGTAAGTAAAAGCTGAGAAGATCTGACAGTCACCGTGATGCAGCTGAGCTGTTGAACCACTGCCAGTAGCTAGCTCTCTCCAGATGCCTTGTAATTTGAAGAGACAGGCACAAAAAAGCAATCCCTTATTTGTTTCAGCCACTGTTGGATGGATTTACTTGAAATTAAAAGCATTCTAACATCAAACCATTGTCAAGTTTTAAAAAAATTACTTGTAATGAATAGTCTTTATTTAAAGGAATAAGTTTGCATTATTCCAACTTTCAGGTAGCAAGGCATGATCTATTACACATATTTAATAAGCATCTATCTTTCGAAGTGATTTAACATACACTAATGTGTCCCATCCTTCAATTTTTGTTATTCCACAATAGAAATATCAATGCAGATTAATATCCTTTTGTGCAATGTTTCTCAATCTTAAGTGTTCCTCATAATTTCCTGTGGATTTTTTTCAAATGTAAACATTTAGAAATACTCATTGTATTAAGATTCAGGAAGACATATATCTAGTTATCTATATCTATATGTAACATTTCTTTATATGTCATATATTATATATAATATAGTTTATATATAATTTTTACTATATGGGCAATTTAGAAATCACTGCCTAAATCTAATACTATACGATTATGTATAAATAGTCCAGTTTCATAACATTACACCAAGAGTATTTTATTTATTTATTTTTAAAAGATTTTATTGGGATGCCTGGGTGGCTCAGCGGGTAAGCACCTGCCTTCAGCTCAGGGCATGATCCTGGAGTCCCAGGATCAAGTGCCACATCAGGCTCCCTGCATGGAGCTTGCTTCTCCCTCTGCCTATGTCTCTGCCCCTCTCTCTGTGTCTCTCATGAATAAATAAATAAAACCTTTAAAAAATATATTTTATTTATGAGAGACACAGAGAGAGGGGCAGAGACATAGGCAGAGGGAGAAACCTGCTCCTCACAGAGAGCCCAAACTGGGACTCGATCCCCAGACCTGATGATCATACCCTGAGCCAAAGGCAGATACTCAACTGCTGAGTCACCCAGGTATCCTGAGAGTATTTTATTTAATTAATCAGTTAGCTTCAACTTGAGTGGAGGACTATAAGGGAACTAAACAGGGTTAGGTAAAATTCAAATAAATATTGTAGAATGAGCATAGGGTTTGCAGATCATTCATGGAGATGGGAACCTTGCTTAACAGCACTGATCAGCAGGTACAGAGGGGCATTCGCTGAATGTAAGAAGAGATAGGGAGGATGGTTCACCACCCCAGGGACCCATTATTTCAAAGTTTCCCTTGCTTTTGCTACAAATTCCATATTTCTCAGCTTTTCAAACATATCCTGGGTAGGTCATTATTTAATAGTTTACTTAATCTTTCCTCAACTACTTTGTTTGGCTGAAAGATTTAGCATAGACAGCTGGTTTCTATCAGCTAGCTACAATTAGTTGTGCCATGTAACAAACTACACAAAAACTTAGTGACTTAAAACAACGTCTCTTTATGATTTCTCCTGTCTATGAATCAGCAGAGTGGTTCTGCCCATCTGAGCCAGGCGTGGCTGATCTCAGCTGAGCTTGCTCACGCATTTATGTCAGTTGAAGAAAGGTTAACTCTTCTAGGATATCTTTAACTGGGATGACAAGACTTTGTACCACATGGTCTCTCTTTTTCCAAGAGATCTTCCTGGGATTGTTCTCATGGTATGACAGGGATTCAAATGAGGAATAGACACACACAAGTATTTTTTATGCCTCTACTTATGGCAAGTCTGTAATTATCCTAATGGCCAAAGCAATTCACATGGTTCAACCTAGAATCACTGTGGGAAACAAAATAGAAGGCATGAATAAAGGAAGGCTGGAAAACTAGAAGCAATTGATAGAATGGCTATTTGTTTCAACACTTTAGATTTACAGTAATTGTTGAAAAGACTGCTAGTTTCCCGTCATGACATCTAAACTGTTCTTTCTCCTGAGTAATGGAAGTTTATTTTCGGTGGGAATATGCCCACCTAGGATTAAAAACTGTATTTCCTTCCTCCTTTGGAACTATGTGTAACCATGTGACCAAGCACGAAAGTAGTGTAAGTAATGGTGATCAGTGGTAATTCTAGAAAGATCTCTTCAAAAGGATTTTATCTTGGCTTTTTCATCTTGTGCTTTCTTTTTCTTCTGGGATCTAGCACTGATTTAGGCATCAGAGAACCATCAGTCAATTTTTACAATGCCACGACCGTAACGAGGAAAATCACATGTTATAATGGTGGAGTAGAAAAATAGGAGCTTATGTCCCCAACAGCCTTATGGAGCCATCATAATACCTATGTAATACCTACTTTTGGACTTGTTTTCTCATGAAAAAGAAATAAACCTCAGTCTTTTCCAAACACTATGATAGTCTTATCATATCTATCTAAGTCTAATTTGTTATAAATCTGCAGATCTCAAACATCTTATAAATGCTAATAAATTATCTATTTTTTTTAAAAGATGGGAGCCATACAAAGCAAAAGTAAAACCCTGGCTATGAAAACATTTTAATAGGTTTCTTTTAAGTAGGACTTCTCCGAATCTTAACTGCTAATGAATATATTGAATTTCTAAGAAGGACATATCATTCCGCGTTTGCTGTTAGATCGTACAGTCAGGATGAGTGTTTTCCAGAATAGAGTTTTGCAAAACCTATTTTATGGTTTATATAAGCTATACCAACATAGTACAATGGCTATAGTTTCAACCATTTTTTTTTCTAATTATCATGCTAAATGCTATTTATATCACCAACTACTAATCTGTAAGAAATTATGACCATGGGACACCAACTGATATTGTTGTGTAAGAAAGTTAGGGGGGAGAGAGGTGTTCTAGTTTTGATTGAGATTAAGAATGAAGAGAGAAAGATTTTCTGTAGCAAAGTGTTTGTAATAAATGATCTAACTACAGTGTCTGCAACATAAGGAAAATGGACATCTATAGAGAATGAGCTATATAATTTGTGCCTATTTTTCCTAACAAGAGACACCAAACTAGAGGAAAGGAAAAATATCAATGTTATAAAAATAAACTCACAAAGATAAAGAAAAAGGTATTTTCTGTTTGTTATTTCCTAGTTCGCTTTGGAATATTTCTGTTTTCATGGAATTTATTTTAGCTTGGCATCAGCCTGTGAAAAAGGTGATCTCTCAGACTAGAACATTTTCTCAAGGCTTCCCCAGCTGTAAAAATAATGAGTGATTCTTAGAAAAGAACTGAGTAGTTCCTAATTGTGACTTCTAAGGATGGATACTCTGGCTGTAGAATTTTCTCTGGTGGTTTTCTGATTACTTAATGGCTATTTCACAATTCCCAACTTCTTTTCAACTAAGCTCAATGTAATCAGCAAGAATACATTTTATTTTTATTTTTTAATTGAAGTAGAGCTGACATACAATGTTACATTAGATTCAGGTGTATGACATAGTGATTGGACAACTCTAAACCTTGTGCTCTGCCCACCAAGGAGTGTTTACATTTTAAATGCAGCTCAACATTAATTTATCTAACATCTAATATTCCCAGAGTTCTGTATAAGATGCTGTCAAGAGTGTACTATATAAGGTAATGAGTCCTTGTCTATATGGTATTTATATTATAATTGGATTGGCTAATACAATACAAAGTAGAATGTGTTTTGGGCTACCCAAGACCAAGAGTAAAAGCAAACATGCATAAATATGAGAGAGAGAGAGAGAGAGAGAGAGAGCAGGAGAGAATGATAATGAGCATCTGGAGAGAAATGAACTCAGGGCAGGATTTAGAGAGGAGGAATTATAAAGAAAAATTCAAGGATAGGAAGGATTCATAAATCAGAGATTCAGGAAAAACACATCAAACAAAGAGGATCACATAGACAAATACATAGAAACCAGACAACCAAAGATATATTTGGGTGATATAAACTAATGTATTTTATGAGATCACATATTTGGTGACTACTAACTACTCTTGTTCCTACAAGGGATTTTGTGGAAATAAAATAACCAAGAAAGAACTAGTAAAGATTTTCAAGCATGCTTAGCTCTATGGAACAGGATGACTGCACTTTTGGTTACTGATGGAGTGGAAACTTTTGGGGAAAACAGTAAGCAGAATCTGGAAGTGGATAGAGATTCTTGCAGTTGAAAAGTTAGAGAATTGCATATTGAACTGAGAAGTTAGCAAGGGGATATAAAAAACAGTTGAAGGCAAGAAACCATAAAGGCGTAGAGTTACAGTATTTGATTCCTAGCTTTGTGTGATGAATTGCTAGTTGTTGGGGTTGGGGAAGGTGTAGCAATACTGGCAGAAGAATTAAAGTTTTACTTGGTTATCTGAGAGATTTAGTCAAGGTAGTGTACAAAACAATATATTTTTGAAACAGCACAAAAACCTCCACAAAACTATACCCATGACACATCCTAAAATGATTATCTTTGGGAGGACAGAAAAATGCAGAAGGATATCATGATAAAAGGAAAAAATAAATGAATAAAATATGGAGAAAATTCTGTATCGTGATGAGACAGCAAAGGGAAATCCAAGAGATTAAAACACAAGGATCTTTCAAACCCCAAATACTTTTTGGAGGGCCATAAACCATACTAAATATGCTCTTGGCCATGAGTCCCCCTATGATGTGATTATATACTTCCATAGAATATCGAGTAAGAGTGTACTGTATAAGCCATGAGAGCTGTTCTGTGTCATCTGCAAAATGAACAGATTCAGTATTCATGCTCAGCAAATTCTAGACACAGAACTATTAAAGGTAAAGGAATAGAGTTGAAGGGAAACAACAGTGACAATTAAAAGAAGAAAATAAAGTAGAGAAAACAGGAAAGAAGGGAATTTGGTATGCACAGTGTTTGGCCACTGAGACCCTCCTTCAGGAAAGGGCTTGCCTCAGCTGTGGAGAGAGGCAATGTTTATTCAGAAACACATGAGTACAGAGGTAAAAGCCCACTTTTCCAGCCCACTGCAAGATGTACCTGAAGAATCCTTCCAGTTTTGGAGGGCTCCACTGGGTTGTCTGAGGCCATTTTGAGACCTGCTTCATTGCTCAACTTCTTCTGTTTCCTTTCCTTCTCTTCCTCAGAGATGCATTTCAACTCTTGAATGAATACCTACACATTAAACTCCATCTCAGAGCCTGCTTGCCCATGCTGTTGCAACAATATTGCTCATGTATTTTGTTGGCATTATGAGCTATCTAAAGAGAGTAAATCATTCAGTCTGCCTCTCCCTTTGAGTGACACTACTCATTCTCATAGGCCATACAGGGAATTAATCAGGAGAAATAATTCTTAACCATGGATCTATTCTGGAAAATAAGGATCAAGTAGGGCATTCAGTTGGCAGAACTAAGAAAAGAAGAAAAGACACAAATAGCATAGCAAGATGAACCCTGGAAACAGTTAGATGGGGGGTGGTAAAGAAGGTTCATTGGAGGATTGAGAGGCTGTATGCTTGTGGTAGGCAGAATAATGTCCTAGGGTGTCCAAATCCTGATCATTGGAACCTATCACTATGTCCCCTTCCATGGCAGAAAGAATTTTGCTGATATGATTCAGTGGAGGACCTTGAGATGGGGAGATTATCCCGGATTATTCAGGTGAGCCTAATGTAATCGTATTTATTCTTAGAAGTGGTTGCAGGAGGCAGGGAAGTAGAGGCAGAGGTAAATGTGATGAAAAACTAAAGGTCAGAGAGGTTCAATATTGCTGGCTTTGAAGATGGAGGAAGGTGGCCAAAAGCCAAGGAGTATGGGTGGCCAATACTCCTTGGCCACTGAAGATGAAAACAAAAAATAAAACACAAGGAAATTTTTTATTCCTTAGAGTCTCCATAAAGAAAAGACAACATGATCATCACTTTAATTTTAGGCCATAGAGACCCATATCAGACTTTAATGTAGAGAACGCAAAGACAGTGCATACATGCTATTTTAAACCACTAAGTTTATGATAATTTTTTTCAGCAGGTGTTTGAAACTAACACAGTGCTGATACCAGCTACATGGCAAATATGGAGAAGAAGAGTAAGACTTTTTTTTGTGTGTGTGTAAGACATTTTGGTTGTCATACTTGGAAGCTGGGGAGAGAATCTTCATCTGCCATTTAGCACTATGAACTTCATTAGAACACACAGTGTCTCTGCACTCGTGTTTTCTCATCTAGAACCCAAATAAATGTAACCACCACATAGAGTCTCTCCAAGTTTATTGATTGAACCCAAGTGCTTCTGTTAATTATGTATAGTTTCCTCCTTTATCTAACTTTCTTCCTTCCCTCTGGGGCTTTTAAGCCATGCTCCACTCCTGGTAAAGACCCCCAGGGAAGCAAAATCATAGGGATATTAGGCCTTCTTTACTACAGTGTTTAAATGTTTAAAGCTCTGGCAAGTTGGAGTCATTGTGAATGCTGATCCTGTCTATTTATATGTATTTTTTCCACAATAAAAATGAGGGACAGGGTAAGAAAATGCAGTTTCATAATCATCCTTTGTCACAATTGGCACCGGCCTTTCCAATGAAGAGCATCTCTTTCTTTATTAAATTAAGTTGGTATCTGTGCTCTTTAACCTCATCTGGCAGCCCAGTGCCTGCATTTATTATTCTCAAAGTGGAAACTTGCCATCCAACATCTGGTCTGCATTTGTTTTCCTTTAATTTCCTTTACCCATTCTATCATATATGCTTTTCTAAAAACAGTAATCTGAATGGATTGTTAATATCTCTTAGCATTTTATACTCAACTCTCTAGCCTACATTCTGTAAAGAGATCAGAGATACACCTGATTAACCCAAAAATGTGCCAGGAAAAAAAAAAAGAAGCCTCATTTACACGTAAAAAGTATTTATCATAAATACATTAGAATTATTCTTTCAGTCTGAGAAGGAAGACACTCTGTAAAACAAAATCTACAGTAAGTGAGTATCTAAGAGAATGCATTTTCCTCTAAGGGAAAAGAATGGTGCATAGGTCAGGAATAATGAAAATAAGAAAGTAGACTTGTTTTCAAAAATGTGTCTCAATTGGTACTTCGTTAGCTACAGGAGAGTATCTAGTATTTGCAAGGATGTCCCCTTGAGTCCCTGGGTTCTCCATGGACAAAGAACAAGGCAGATATGTGACTCTTTTTCTCAGAGACCAGGTCAACCTTTGGCCATAGTTGGAATTAGTCACAGCAGGAAAAGAAAACAATGGGTAAATCTGCAACATTCAGTTTTTAAAAATCACAACTGGAACAACATCTGCGTTGAAGAAAAGGGAGCTCTTGGGAAATGTGGCCACTCTGTCAGCACTGCATAATGCAAGAGAAGGAATGAGCAACCGGATGGGATTAGAATTGTTCTACACGTATGTGTCAGAATTCTATTGAAGTCCAACGGTCTCAGCATTTTAAAAGCTGGATTTCATATGGGGCATTTGCAAATCTTGGCTTCTGCATGCCAAGATCCAAAAGGAAAGTAACTCTTTTCCATCACACTATTCCTCCATTTGGTCAAATGGAATTAACTTCAAATCCTTAAGAGTTTATATCCATTAACTCTTTGAATTTATATTTAACTGAGAAATAGACAAACCTGATATAACTGTCACATAAGCATGCATCAGTTTCTTGCCACTTAAAATGTTCTTCTGCTTTTGTAGTATGTCCTCCTCATACATGGTCCGTTTCACCCTCAGTCCTGTTCTTTCATCCATGGCTACTCTCCTAAGCTGGAGAACTCCATGCCAACCTGGCTTGTTTGGCCTCAGAGATTTCCATGGGGGAGAGTACCCAGGTTGACCCTTCCAGCTTGGCTTTGGGTTAAGAAGGACAGCAGTATGTTCCTCTCTTCCATTTACACCTTATACTTTAATGAAGACATCCAAGCAATCTCTCCTGGGCCTCTTCCTCTACCAACTTACGAACTTTAATTCTCTGTAACTACACCCATTTTTTGTCTTTCTTTTTTGACTCAGAGAAATATGTATCTCTACTCCTTTTGAAACTTCATTCCTCAATTAGCCTCAAAATTCACTTCCTTCCTATCCCTTTAGAGACTTTCAATGATCTCATCTTGGTCAATTAGCTCATCTTTCGTTTGTATCCTCCCTCATCTCCACCCCTTCTCCAAAGGCTTGTCTAGACTTTGCTTTGTCTCAAAACAACAACAACAACAACAAACAAGGGGTGCCCGGTGGCTCAGTCAGAGTCTGCCTCTCCCTCTGCCCCGCTCCCCTGTTCTATGGTGGTTGCTCACTCTCAAAAAAATAAATAAAATTTTAAAAGTAATATAAAAGCAAAACCATAAGATTTTCATGCTTTGACACTCCTGCAATCTGCTGTCTAATATTTTCTATTTACAGTCATTGGTGAAAAGCTCTATATTTACTACTTCTGTTTCCCTACATTTTCTTCAATGATGTTTTCAGATCTTTAGTAAACTTGCACTTCTATCAGTCTTCTTCCAATTATTCAATTTATCAGCTTTAATTTTTCTTGAAACTTTTGCCTCCATGAGACTCAAATATCACCACATTATCGTAATCCCATTTCTGCTGTCCAGTAACTCCTTCTACAATTTGTCTTTGGTTTTCCTTTATCTTACTCTCGGATTCTTCCACAAGGATGATTATCTGGCTTATTACATTCTCTTTCCCACAATATCCTCAGAAATATTTCATATTCTATCACATTGTTGACAATTACAGATTGTGCTATATTCTAAAAGAGAAAGACATAGTAATTTAATTATAAAAAGGAACAGAAGAACATTATGTGTGAGCCCCACCACACTCATTGTACTTTAGCTCTCCTATTTGTATTAATTTTCCAAGAATCTCTAGTCCAAATTCTTGCATCAAACTTTGGCTTTTCTTACTCTCTTGGAAATGTATCAATTCTTCCTTCTCATTATATTATTTTAACCTATTCCACAGATGTACTGTTATGGCCACTTTATTTAAGCTCTAAACATAGATAACTTGATGCAGAGTCCACTCTTAAGAATACCCAATTTACTGGAAGAGACAGGAATGCAAACACTTAAGAATATTACAAAGCAAAAGAGAAATTATATCAAATAACAATATAACCAACTAACTCTGGGAATGCGTGTGGTTGGCTTGGCACATTTTAGCTATGCCTAAGTTGTTGAATTTCATTTCATTATACTCAGTTACTTCTTATTCAGCTACTATAAAGAGCTAAGAAGTAGCCCATTCTCTGAAGGAAGTATAAAGAGAAGAAGCTGTGTGTCTGTGATTTGATTATACCAGCTGGTTGCATTAATAAGGTAGATGATAAGGAATTTCTTCAAGTAATAAATCGGGCATTCTCAGCTGGGTAGAATTTAGAAATTTCACTTGGCTCTAACTGAAACTTCATGTTTCTTTGCATTATGAATGTAGAAAACACACACATACACACACACACAGTGGTTTTAGCAACACTTATGACTTGTCACTGGATTTCTAGTTTTTCATATCACACCTCAGTGCTCCATATATTTCAAAATATTATTTAAGTTACCACACTATTGAAATTATAGTAACTGCTAGTACTTATTTTTAAATGCATTAATAATTATACATCACAAATCTGTTTAGTATTTTGATAACTGTACTTCCATACATTGGTTTCTATCGTAATCCTATGTATGTTATTTTATGAACTTAAAAAACATATTACATTCTTTCTAGAATTTCATAAATTATACGCTGGAATGTGACGTGTCTATAGCACAAAAAGGCAAATAGCTTCTATATGAAATCTTGTGTTTTAGAAGTTCAGGAGAGTGACAGATGACAAAACTAGAGTAGATGTAGCTTTCCAAGGAAAACAACACTCCAGGAACAGATGAGCTTTTGCAAAATCATGAAATATGGAATACCAGGAAGCATAATCAAGATGGACAGGGTGAAGTATCATAAATGCACAAATGAGAATGACTCTTTTAATTGAGAGTTAGATGAGTTATTTGTAGGTCACAAGCCACATCTGATGGCATAAAAGAATTGGCAGTGCATGTCACAGTAAACAAAATACCTTCTCCAAAAAGCAGCATCTACTCTGGAAGAATCTGATTCAGTGAGTTTTAGGGTTGAATCCTTGTCTTAGTGCTATTTTTTTGGACTCATGTCACATATGATTTTTTTTACAAAGGAGTTTCACATCATCCCTAGTTGGTTTCTTTGTGGTCTCAATTATGTAGTACGAAATGTGAGCAGAATGGTTTAAGAGCATAAAAGAGCAGAATAGCGCTTGGAGGGAAGGGGACCTGAGAATGGATAACCCACAGAAAAAGATCAAATCAGGACATGATGCAAAGTGACAGGCCCACAGGCCATTTGTTAAATTTCCTGCTCTTTCACACTCCTGTTCTAATCCCCAGTGGTTTCTAACCACTAAGATCAGCCTTTAACTTTTCTTTGGTAAACCTATGCCCCGATGCATTCTTTAACTCCATTTAAGTAACATAAAGTCACTGATAGAGCAGAGTATATGGTAGGCAAGTAGAGGAACTTGGCTCCAGGCTAAATGACAATTGCCTTTGAATACCCACCAGACTAGTGTTTTTTCTAACCTAATCCTTGAAGTCATAAATTTGCTTAAGAGAGAATCTCTAAAGTTTTCTCTCCTGCAATTCTGGTTTTTGTTTGATTCTTGACATATGTTCATTTGTTATTTTTGAGCAGGTTGTATATACTTTTGCCTAAAATCTACACTAAAGTTGATTAACCACATGTCAACCTTGTTACAGAGCAGACCTGAATTTTTATTTTGTGTGTTTGTTACTTTACATGGAGTAATCTGTGAGTAGGGGTAGCAGAGACCCCCTTCTGTCTTGGCCTGGAGTCTAGATGAAAAACAGCAGATATGGAAGTAATGAAAGCTTCTGGAGCAGCATGTTCACCATGGATTAGTTTGCTCTACAGTTTCATAGATTTTAATTGTTTGTTCAACTCTGAATCCATTTATTTTTGCCCCACTCACTTCTGTAGCTTATTCCAGCCCAAACTTCCCCCAATAGAAAAAAAGCTCGTAAAATAAATGTTAATTGCTACCAAAGGGAATTTTGACGGGCACGCTGGATGCACTGGTATTGCAGTTATGAAATTCAGACCTTTACCACTGGAGCTGAGAGAGAGAAAGTAAACATTTGAGACAACACTGCTTAAAAAAAAATGAAAAATAAAAAAAAAACTTTTGGGAACTGATTCTAGAGATGATATGTGTACTTAGCTCATTGTGACTCCTAGCTCTTTGCTCTTCATCTCTGGCCTGCCTATCCTTCATGTTAGGTGGATATGGGAAAAGATACAGACTCTCCAAAAATACTGTTTTTCTTTTCTATTGCCTCTCATGTAAATTTGTGTCACATTGTTTTAGGTGGCATTTGATCACATCAAAGTACACTCTTCACTTGGATATGCCTCCGTCAACTCACAGAGTTGTGGCAATCCACTTTTGTGCCTATAGTTGCCCCCATGGAGACTTGCACGCACAGATGATGAAGTTTTAGTGGGTATAAACCATCAGGCTGCTATTTGATAAAGGAACCCAGGATCCAGCATTCTTACAATTACATTCTGGGAATCCACCACTTGTTAACTCCATACTGAGTGTTGAAAGTGGGTTTGGCACTGAGCTTGGTGCTATAGTATGGAGGAAGGAAGGCTATATTTCCAGAGAGGTAAGCCTACCAAATGAACCTGTTAGTAGAACATATATAAACAATACATTAAATTAAGCACAGTATAGTTCAGAAGATTTAAGATAATGTGAAAACCTATATGGATGAGACATTAGAGCAGTCTCCTTAGCAGTAGATGGCAAAAGAGAGGCAGAGAGATGTCCTGACTCTTCTTGTCAGGGAAACAAGAATGAAACTAGGGAGAGAGGAATGATAACGGTACATTTCAGAAGTGGAATGGTTTGCCTCTGGATGCATCGGGATGCTAGTTTAGTGCGAAAAACTGGAGTCAGCCTTTGGGGCTTGAGGGAGATCAAGTTCTACCACTTGCTAAGCTGGGTAACTATAGCTGGACATATTTCTCTAAAACTCAGTTTCCCCACCCATAAAATGAGGATAACGACATTACCTAGCTCACAAGAACGCTGTGAGCAATAAGTGAGATAGTGAAAGTAAATCTCTTAAAACAGTGCAGCAATCAATAAACATTAGCTGTTAGGTTGTTATGTTAACACGGTTGCGTGCAGTAGAATCTAACTGTGCAGATGACGGAAAAACTGTACGAGTTTAAGTCTGTGGTTAGAGGACATGGTGGGGGGAGGAGCGTTGAGACGTTTACGAGGGCTTTGCAGCAAAAGATGAAAATGCAGTCTGTATATGACATCAACCAACTGGTGATTTCCCATTCTAGAGCTTTGCCACTGCGGGTTGCTCAGCATGTATTTGCTGAACACCTGCTTTAGGCTCACAACGGGGCCAGGTATTGTGAACATAGAGAAGCAGAGGAGAGAATTTGCCCATGAGGAATTTTGACATTGTTTGGAAACAAACAAATGGGTAACATCTGATTAAGGGTGTCAGACCATATATGAGGAGGTGCCAAAAGTAGTGGTCACAATTAGCATGTCCAAATGTTTGGCCCTAAACCTTTGGTTGCTCCAGGCTTGGCTGCAGTCTGAGAGGTACAAAGGTGAAGGACATGGATAATAAAACCTCAATCACTTACTGTCAAGCACTGGGAATTGCCCATGCCACCGGCAAGATGTGACATTCTTTTTTTTTTTTTTAAGATTTATTTATGTATTCATGAGAGACACAGAGAAAGAGGCAGAGACACAGGCAGAAGGAGAAGCAGGCTCCTTGTAGGGGGGCTAATGTGGGACTCAATCCCAGGACCCCAGGATCACAACCTGAGCCAAAGGCAGACGCTCTACCACTGAGACACCCAGACATCCCAAGATCTGACATTCTTAAGTCAGTTAGGATGCATTTATCTGGACGTTTCCTTCCTCTCAAGAGAGTTTGTTTGAAAGAGAGATATTAGGGAGAAGCAAAAGAACGATAACTACTTTAAGAGAGGTTGAAACGGAGGCAGAAAAAAAAAAGCATTTTTAAATTCCCCTTATAATAATAACAAAAATTTAGGTAATACGGAGTATGTGCCAGGCTGTGTTCTGAACACTTCACACATATTAACTCATTTATCTTCCCAACAACCCTATAAAGAACATGCTTTTCTTATTCCCACCATATACACAAGGAGCTGAGGCACAGGGATATTGAGGACGTTGTTCAGATCACAGGAAAAGAGCAGCAAGCCAGGAGCTTAACCCAGACCCCATGGCTCCAGGTTCCCCGATCTTTGCTGTGACACCACACTGCCCCTTGATGGCACACCTGGACCTTTTTTTTTTATGAGAAGAATTGTGCTAAGTGAATAATGCACATGAGACATTGGAGCTCTTTCGTTTTGTTTTTAGTGTTATTTTGAGGGCCTGAAAGAGAAGATACTGAGAAAATGTGACAGGTTATTTGGCACTCTATAAACTTTTTTTTTTAATTAAAGATTTTTATTTAGTTAGTTGAAAGAAAGAGAGCATGAGCTGGGTGAGGAGCAGGGGGAGAAGTGGACCCCTCCCACTGAGCAGGGAGCCTGATGTAGGAGATTGATCCGGAACTCCAGGATTACGACCTGAGCCTAAGGCAGACGCTTAGCCCACTGAGCCACCCAGGTGTCCCTACATAAACTTTTCAATACATAAACTTCCTTTGATATATATCATTAAACTAGGAGCTGAGATTTCCATTTGCAGCCAAGAGAGTCACATACTGTAAAGTCCTATCTTCCTGTGGCTTTATGCAAAGACACAGACTTTTCCAAATATCTTCTGCCCTGAATTCCCTTTTAAAGAGTCCTCACACTGCAAATCTCCCCCTGCCTCTCTCTTTGTCTCTTCCTGGCGTCCAGTGGCCTAAAAAAGTTTCAACCAGAATGCCTTGGTAAAATACGGAAACCCTTCAATCCCTCCAAATTTTGCTCAAAGTAATTTTCCTTGTCTTGTTCTTTTACCTGCTTCCTTCCCCAACCTGCTCTCAAAGCAAACCTATTTTGTTTTTGCTACTGAATTGTTTTTTACCATTATTCATTTACGATGTTTCATGATCCTCTGGCTTTGCACATACTGTATCCTTTGCTGAAATTTCCTTTCCCAATCTCCATCTGGCCAAAGCTACTTATTATTGAAAACCCAAATGAAACAGCACCTCCTATATTGAGATATTTTTGGCCCCTATGGGGAGAGATGCCCCCAAAGCACTTTGCTTTTTTCTCAGTCACTGTACCTGGCATGTTAGACTCTTCCATGTGTCACTGCTTCCCATACCTCTTATCACTGACACCTGTTACTCCATGATTTTTTGAAGAAAAGAATAATATTTACTGTTTTATCACTGGGCTTTTGCACATAAAAGGCTTCTATAGATGCTGCTTGTTTTGGGATCTGTCCATTTTGAGGATTATATGTGGCAACTGTTAAGCCTAGACAAGGTGATTTTTACAAAGCTAGGTTCTCTATTTAATACCACTTCTCCTCCCTGGCACTGGATGCATTTGAGGAACTCAGCATGGTTGTAGTGTTAGTTTAATACAAATATAATCTTGAATAGAAGTCTGGTGCCAAAATGTAATTACTTAATCCACTTTGTCACACACATACACATGCACACACACGCACCCTGATGTTGCTTTCTCAGTTTGAAGTACCCATATGCCCCAAATCTACTAAATTTCTTTGAAGCCATGCTCAAATTCTGCCTCTTTTCTGAATTTACCTCTTTTCTGAATTTTTATCATTTACTAGTCATACTTTTGTGTGTGTCAAACTTCCAAATTGTGTTACTTATTTTTGTTCATTAATTTACTTCTCAAGTCGACTCAAATTGCTTATTGCAGGCAGCATGCCAGGGATATAAAGGTAAGGAAGATGAAATCTTGTCCCCATAATGCTCAAAACCTTTTGCAGGAGACTTACGACAACAACACAATTGTATAATATAATATGATACAATCAAAGTAGAAGTTTGCATGGAGCACCAACGAAGCAAAGAAAAGGGACAACAAAATCTGCTTTTGTTGGTCTTCTTTTTTATAATACAGTTAGCTGCTTATCATTCTATCTCCTTCACCTCATTAAGTAAGCAGAGGGCACAGTAAGTATCCATCAGTTGTAGTCCAAACCAAGCATCACCATTCAGTACCAAGAGGAGTAGTTTTCTCAAATCAGATTCCTTGGGAAACAACTCTGAGATGGAGATTAATAAGCAGAATATTATTAGGTAGTATTCTTGGCAACAAGACCTCTAAAGGTGTAGAAAAGCAAGACTGTACAAGAGGGGAAAAATGAGCTATGACAAACAATTGTCATGGAGACCTCACTCATACCACAGGGAGATCTGGAAATGAGCAGACTCTTCAGCATTTTTCCACTTGCAAACAAATGGAACATGCCATTGTACCCTTGGACCATCCATTGGATATGGGCTGGCATGTTGGAAGGCTACACACTTGAGCAAGAAAGCTTCTTTTAATTGAGGCAATTCCCAGAGAAGTCAGCTGAGGATTATTAGTTGCCTATGTTCATGGAAGCTAGGCAATGAGTACTCCATGCTAAGGGTGGGTCTGGGTGTCATGTCACAGCATCTACCACAGCAAATGATAACCACTCAGTAACTATTGGTAAAAGTTCAGTTTTATATGTTAGGTTTCACTATTCTAAAATTTTTTTTTCAGTGCCATTGTGCATATCTTACCTGTGCACTGAATTCTTTATTATTTGAAATTTATTTTAATTTATTATTTAATTCTTCATTATCTGAACTTTGTTTTTTTGTATATTTTTTATTGGAGTTCGATTTGCCAACATATAGTATATCACCCAGTGCTCATCCCATCAAGTGCCTCCCTCAGTGCCCATCACCCAGTCACCCTCATTCCCCCCACCCACCTCCCCCTTCCACTACCCGTTGTTCGTTTCCCAGAGTTAGGAGTCTCTCATGTTCTGTTACCCTATCTGATATTTCCCACTCATTTTATTTTCTGAACTTTGGTTCTGAGTTCATTTGATATTTATAATCATTCTGTTGAGAACTAAGCTTCCCAGGTTTAGGAAAGATTCATAACCACATCATGCATCTTGCTAGTCAATGGACAAGTCCTCCCTTCCTGTATCACTCATCAATTAGAATTTCAATCAACTCATGGCCCCAAAGAAATCCATCATGATCAAGACATCCATAGTAAACTGACAACAAAGATATCGGTTAAGGGGAAGTGGCATCATATGCTAATGAGTTGGGAGTTCCTTGGAGTTAGATCCAAGTTAGAGAGAATAAAAACTCATGCCAAAAATCTAAATCAGAGAGATTTTTCTCTTGTAAGAAAAGCAGCCAATAAATTGACTAAGAAAAAATATAATATTTGATAATGTATGTCAAATGAGCCAGCTTAATTCATTTTATTGAAATAGTCTAGACCCTCTTCTGTTGGAAGAGGATCCCAAAACTCTGACTAAAAGTTGACCTTGATCAGCATAAGCAGGTAGATGTTACACATTTTGGCAAAAGAGTAGTAAAGTGAGCGCTGATTCTCAGTTGTTCAAATGGTTGGCTTATTGAATATAACCTCAACCCTATTTGAGAAACTTTGCTGACAGTTCACTTGGTTTCTAAACTCTGAAACTTCCAGAGAACTCTACCAGGAGAACACTATTTTACATGACGATGGGGCAATCTGGCCCTGAGAGGTTAGAAGTCTTTGTGCTGATTTTCATTGAATTACATGTGGCAATACGGAGAGGGGGATTTGTAGAGAAGCTAATTATGACCCATTTGAGGGAGGGATCCCAGGAGGCTTGGTCATTTCCATCATTGCCTCAACCTTTTCTGTAGATTAGGAATATATCCCCTGCTACCTCCCTTTAAGGTAGGATGACCTTACCAAACAAGTTTTGAGCAGATCTATAAGAAGTTAGGCTATTAAATACCAGCTACTAGAAATAATTGAACATTAGGTTCTATAATTCTCAATTCTTTCTTCCTGCCCTCCCTACCCCACTGCCTCTTTCCCTTCCTCTCTTGGCCCCCCTTTCCTTCCCTTCCCTCTAATTTTTTTCCTAAAATATCTAGATTATTATTCAATCATAAACAATTAGATCACAGACTTGGAAAGCAGAAGTCACTTAATCTAATCTTATGAAACAAGGCCTACCTCCTCAATACCTGCCTAAAGATTTTGTACAGCTTCAATTGAAAGAATTGAGAGTGATTCATCTCAGTGTGTCTGGAGGCAACCTGCCCCCATGTCATTAATCTTTTATTGAGTACCTACAATGCATTGTGCATGATGCTACAAAAAGAACCTAGTCTGGATAGTTCTAGTCTTTGGAAATATCTTTCTTTCTTTGAAGTGGAAGCCTTTCTTCTTTGGTTTTCAGGCACTCACCCTACTTCTACATTAGCACCACACAGAACAAGCTTTAGCTCTCCTGTCACCAAACTTAAGGGTAGGCAGTATGGCATAGTACTTAGGAGCTTTCATTATAATGTTAGAAAATTGAAAGTGTTCCAATTCCGACCTGCTTTTTGCTATGCAATGGGAAAGCTACTTAAATACTCAAAGCTTCTATTTTGTTTGTATTTAAAATAGGGATTATAATAGTACTTATCTCATAAGTTTGAGATGAGAATTACAGGAAGTTGTCCATGTAAGTGCTGAGTGTTTCAGCAGGCATCATGTAATTACTTGATATATAACAGCCTTTTTACTTTGAAATGAAGGATCTTTCTCATGACAGATGAGATAAGCCAAACAGAAACTGGGAAAAAAATTCAGACACTGGCAATGTTTTCCCTGCCTTGCTCTTTGCTTGCTCCATGTACTTCTCATGCTGCTGAGCCTAGCTGACATTTAAACAAAGCATATTTTAATATTGAAACACTTCAGAGATGAGTTTAGGTAGGGACACTTGATTGTAGGATGGACAATATAGATTCATGATAACACCTATTTTGTATGACACACCAATGAACAAGACTATTACTGTCTTTTGTTACTATGCCTGCCTATTATTTAGAGTTTTGATATAATCCGTAAATCAGGAGGTTAATCCCTGTGTAAGAATCTTGGTTTTATCCTATTGAATCATTCTGCTCCTTCACTCAGCAAGCATTATATGGACATATACAATGCTGGGAACACAAAGTAAAATTAGACATGGTCCCTGCCCTCCAGAAAATCATAATTTGGGGTGGAAACAACAGACATAACACAGATAGTGGGAATAAAACATAGCTTATCACCACAAATCTAATCTCTCGTTAGGTGAGTAGAACAGAATATTGAATTAAGACTTCATTTGTTTAGAAAGAAATAAGGTTGCTTTTATTCAATACTATCAAAAGAAATCAACAATTGAACAAGGATTTTCAGTTTAACCAGAATTTATTAAAATTTCTGTTTATCTAGTACACAGTCTGTTAGGTCTATAGACAATACCAAATAAATAAAAAGCTTCTTACTCTAGTAGAGATGACATTCTGGAGGCCGAAGCAGAGAACTATACTGTAGGAAGACAGTGATGAATCAGAAATTTTCTTCAATGATGAGAATTTTCTGAAAAACCCAGAACACTTCAAAAATTGCACCTCTTTCTGGAGGAAAGTCCAAAATTTTACATGAAGTTAGTAGAAGTTATTTTTTTTTTTTTTTTTATTTATTCATGAGAAACACACACAGAGAGAGGCAGAGACATAGACAGAGGGAGAAGCCGGCTCATCACAGAGAGACTGATGTGGGACTTGATCCCAGATCCTGGGATCAAGCCCTGAGCTGAAGGCATACGCCCAACTACTGAGCCATCCAGGTGTCCCAGTAAAAATTATTTTATGCTAAGTCTGAAAATGTCAAAGACTTAGAAGATTACTGAAAATAGCATCTTTCTTTTTTCTACCTTTCTTGATACTTGAAGAGTACAATACTGGTTTCACTTTTCCCTGTCACTAAGTTATCACCTCCCAAAATGTGGTCATATATAATTTCCCTTGTTTTTCTCCCCAGTACAGGAGTGCATGTGGATAATGACTGTTGACACAGTAGAGTGGATAGACAGTGCTCTGTGTAAGGTCACAAGAGTAAATAGCTGATTTTGCTATGGGACAAAGCATGCCTACAATTCAGACAAGGAAAGACTATAGGCTTCCTGACTATTTACTTCTGTTCGATATTTTCATAGAAAACCATAAAATGTCAGAGTCTCTTAGTAAAGAAGCATAATAAGTCTTTGTTTGCTTCAGGCACAATACCTTAGAGACTTAGATCAATCAAAAGCATGCCTCTGGGCCATGATTTCTGGGAGGAGATCTTTGAAGGTATTGTTTTAGAGGCTATAAATCTACTCTGGTGTTTGCTGCCTGTCCAGACCAGCTTTAATCACTTACCAAACAGAATCATTTGTAAGACCAAGGAAAAGATAGACTTGCCAAAAGGACTTTTATTCTCTTAAATCTCATCTCCATCTCTTGCAGATCTCATCAGGATATGAAAAGAGGCTTAGTTTCTTAGTAAATCAAATATAGCTCACTGAATTCTGAGACCAGGAAATTAAGAATCAATACGATGCTAAGATATGAAACTTTCTGGATGATACAAAACCACCTACAGGCAAGATTCTGCAGTAAGAAAAGCAAATAATACTGCATAGGGCCCAGAGTGACATGCTTTACATTAACAAGGGAGAAATCGTTCCAAATCCTGCTTTCAGACTGGAAGGCATGAGGTTCTCATTAGCACTAAAGGGATAGAGTCTGTGTAGAAAGCCAGACAGATGTGCTTTGAGAGGCAAATTTAAATACTGAGAGTGGTAACCTTGTACAGAAGAAGCTCTCACAATTACCTGTAAGGGATATTTCTTATTTCAATTTGAAAATGACCTATAAGCAACCAGCCAATTGATACCTCTCCTCTGATTAATGCAAGCCTTGTACATCTTCACTCGCTGGCAGATGAAAGAATGTGAGGAGCTCTGATTCTCCTCCATAGAACTGAGTACCTGCAGGAGTTGAGAGGAGAAAAGTCACACCACAAATGACAAGTTAAGCGAACAGTTTGAGGCTAATTTTGTAAGGAAAATAAGAGTGATCACCAGAGCAAATCATTTTACAATGCTTAAGTGTAAAGCTATTAACTGGCAAAAATGAGTTCACAAAAAACTGAACATTACCGCAAGAATACAGAAAAAAGGTGAAAACGACAGGAAAATTTTTTAAAAAATCAAAAAAGCTAGACCTCAGTATAATTGTAATTTTGTTTAGAACTCAATTACATCTTGCTTGGCTGCCCTCCTCTTGACTCAGTTTCCCCATTCTTTCTCTTTGCTGGTATTCTTCTTGGCCAGAGCGGGTCCGTAAGTGTAGCAGGCACTTAAATAGCACAACTTACTTAATGAAACAGGTAAAATAGAAGATAAGGTATCCACACTTTTCCTGGGAATATAGATCTAAGCTTCTTGGGTAAAGGCTTAGGTCTTTCTCGTAGTTATAATCAGTTATTATGGAGTCTATAAGTATTTGTTTAATTAAATTGACATTTCTCATGCTCTGATTAAATATATAAAAATGTCCGTTTCCTTCAATAGTGAAATGTTTAGATGAGTTTGATAATTAACCACATGGTATAAATTCAGAATCATTAAAACATCTTTTCTTTTCTTTTTTTTTTTTTTTTTGAGAGTATGAGCACATGTGCATGCAAGCAGGGACAGAGAGAGAGGGAAAGAGAGAATTTCAAGCAGACTCCCCACTGAGTGCAGAGCCTGATGCAGCGCGGAGTCTTACGACCCTGAGATCATGACCTGAGCTGAAATCAAGAGTAGAATGCTTAACTGAGCTACCCAGGTCAAAAACCTTTTTGATCTGGAGTAAATTTTGATTTCCCTCAGTGCCTTACCTTGAGACATTGAGGTTTATTCTTTAAGCTTTATACATTTTTTCCTCCATCCTGATGGTCTTGATTATCATAATGAGCAGAATAGCCTGAAATTGAGGTAAGTTTGTGAAATATTGCAGTGAGATGGGGGATTTTCTCTAGTTTATATAAAAATACTCTTGGGCTGACTCTATCCATTTCCTTATTCTGCAGTGTTCACCCCAGAGATTAGAACATCCGTAAAATTAACAATATTCTGTGAACCTGACATATTTAGTTTCTTTTAAATCATTCACAATATTAAAATATTGTAGGTCTGATAAAGAGTGTCCTGGGATATACTTCTAACAACTTGCAATAGTGTGTAGATTGAACTAAACTGGATTGATAATATTGTGGGGAAATGTGGGTCTTCTCTTTGGAATCTGTTCTGAGCCTCTAGGAAGAATGATTTTCTCCTACACTTATAATCTTATAGCAAGCTATTTGCTCTTCTATTCTTCCCGTGTTCTGTTAAGCCTTTTTGACACTCCAAGGCAATCACATCAGTTTGTTTCATTAGATTTTAGCCTTCAAGAAAGCAGAGATTATTTTTTACTCTTTTTAAATCCTTTTGCAACTTGCCTATATTGCAAAATTTCCTCCATATTAGTTCTAAGGGGGAAAAAACACAGTTTATTAATAGGTAAGTCAAAATCTTAATGTGAATGCAAATGTCAAAATATATTTAAAAAGTCACTATGCTAATCTTTTCATGATCTTTGTGATGCAGTGGTCTCCAAAGTGGGGCACATGCATCCCAAGATACATGTGAAAATCTGAAAATCATTAAGTGAAAGGAAGAAGATATTAGAAAATTGAAGTATATTCATTTTTAGCACATTCCCTATACTTTCCATCAGAACTTCTTCAGTTCTTCAGATGCAAATTCACTTAGCATGACCAAGTCAAGGAACTTAGCTCCTAATGATTGGAAAGGGAAAATACATGTATAGAAAATTGGGATTCGTAGAAAGTTACAAATGTACATAGCCCCAAATTACACCCTTCTCTTAACATTATTTTTTACCTTTTTGGTTTCTTCTCCCTTTGCTTGGTTTGGGTTAGATTCTTATTTAGAATACTTACATAGAAAAAAAGGTAACGTGGCTTGCAATTAATAAGTCAGTCAAATCAATAAGAGGAGGCACTCAAAATTTAAAATATATAAAAAAGTTTCAGCCACCCCAAAAAAGTAAAATAAAATGTATACAGAAATGATGGGTAAATTATAATATATTGAATATATGTATATATGTACACATATTCATATTTATCACACTTCATTCACTTTAAAATATCTTCAAATGCTAAGATGTACCTACAATTTAGTAATATTTTTTAAGGAAAAAAGAAAAGAATCCCTATATTAAATGAATATATAAAGCATAATTCATTTACCAATTATAGAAAGGTTAAAATGGGGGAAACATCCTTAACTCCTTTTTAAGCCTTCTATGACTCTGTTTTTCTATTCTGATATCCATGACCTCTCTGCTGTCCACCTTAAATTTTTCTGGAACTGGTTTAAGTATTTAAATAAATAGGGACTTATTAATACTTCTCCTAGCTTTCTATTTAATTTAAATTTACCAGTCAATTTAATATCATTTCAGAATCTATTACAATATTAAGATGTTTAAGTAACATTTTTCATCCTTTAAATTTTCTCCAAAGACAAATGGAATATTAGAAATCCCAAACCAAACAACCCTTATTTTACAAATATTTTTGAACGTTAATAAATCAAACAAGTGAATGGATTTATAAGCCTGGATGATTTGTATGCAAATTTAAAGGCTCATTGAGTTAAGTCAAAATCAACAAAGCACAATACAAATCTATAGGGTGCATAAATGTTTTCTAGTTAATAGATTGGTGAAGATATTTAATAACTGAGTATTGATTAATAGAAAA
Organism: Canis lupus familiaris; assembly: GCF_011100685.1. Lineage (NCBI taxonomy): Eukaryota > Metazoa > Chordata > Mammalia > Carnivora > Canidae > Canis > Canis lupus. The sequence goes on along the minus strand of NC_049234.1, from coordinate 21,100,712 downwards.
CATGGAATGTGATATGAATTCTTAAGAGGACTTTTCTTCTTCAAAACATCCTCTACAAATATTTCACTTGTTATGATAAGCTTTTGTTTAATTAATGCAGAAATACATCGCTGCTAACAGAAATTATCGTCTCCCTGTTAAAAAGTATCCATCAGGATCTGACCAGGATAGAACCCACAACAGTTATTTTATCAGATAAAATTTAATATAAGAAGTTGGAAGATGGAAAAAAAAAAAAAGAACTTGGAAGATGGTAAATGCCAAAAAGAGATCCTGTGGTACCACAGATATAAGAAACTAAAAGATGTAGCATCCATCCTAGAGTTGCACACAGATTCAAGAGGTTGGGATAGAGAAAATCTAGAAGCTTGTGGAGTTGCTTTTCAGAGTTGACACTTAGACCTTAAGGCAAGAGATGAACCCGGTGGTGTGGTACTTCTAAGAGTTTGCAGTGAAGCTGGTTCTGGGAATCAATGCACCAAAAAAAAATGCCAAAAAGTAGAACCAAATATCTCTGCCAAGGTGAAATGTCTAACAGAAATCCAGCGGGCAAATGAGAACATGGCTTACAAAGAGACTCAGATTACAAAAAAGGTTAAAAAGAAAATTTTGGCTGAGAAAATAATAGCTGAATAACTGGTGCACAGGTACGCGCGCGCACACACACACACACACACACACACTCCTTTCTGAAAATACACGCAAGACTTTTAAAAATATGTGTAACTCCTGAACAAACATTTCTGCTATAGGAATTTCTTATAAAGAGATGAAGTCAAACATCCACGGGCAATCTATAACTAAGCCCAGCAAATTTTGTCCTACTTTTTAAAACTTTCAAAAAAAATAATAAATAAATAAAATAAATAAACTTTTTTCTATACATCTCTAAAACATTTCCTTAAGCTAGGACTCATTCATTTTTTTTACTTGCTCAAATATATCGTTTATAATCGTCTAATGGCATTTCTAAGTAAAAAAAATATATATATATATAGTGATACCACTGTACTACTGAAAATCTTTAAGCTGTTCTCTGGGGACACAGTTTAATCTTTGAAGGCTTCACGGTATCATCTCCAACCACTTAATTAAAATAACAGTTGAATCTGGTGTCTGGAATCAGACTGTGTGAGTTAAATCCAGCACCACTTGCAAATTCACTGTGTGTTTGAAACAAGCTACAGAATTTCATTTAGCCTCTGTTTTTTCATCTGAAATTGAAGATATAATAATATTTATTACAGAAGGATGCTGTAGGGGTTAAATAAGTTAATAGTTGTAAAGTGGTTAATACTGCACCTGGCAAATAGGATATGTTATCAATTACTAGCTTTTTCCTCTCGTCATACTGGACTAGTCAGTATTCCTCAGAAGGTATACATATTTGCACAAGCTCTTTTCCTCTTGAAAAGAAATTCTTCAGTCCCTACCATTTTACCCAGTTAAATTCAGCTCAACTTTCAATATCACTTCAAGCTTTACCTGATTCAGGAAGCTGCCTGAAGCAGCTTCTCTTCCAAAGCAACTTTTGAACATGAGATCAAAGTTCTTACTGAGCTGTACCAAGAAATGCCTTTTACTGATTTGTTAATTTTTCCCAGTGGATTCTAAGGTCCTCACAGGCTGGGCCATGACTTATTTAGTGTTGATCCCATAGGGCCAAACTTTGGATCTGGCACACGTTCAGGACTTAATATGCTTTTGTTTATAAACAAAATGTTCATAATAGTATTATTTCTAAGTACAGTAAATCAGAATAATATGTAAATGGTATATAAAATAAATGTGTAGCAATTAGGAAAATGGTTAAATAAAATATAGAGACCACATCTACTGAACTGATTTATACAAGCATTAGAAGTGTTTTAACACCATGTAATAATAAGAAAAATATGTGTGATGTTTAATGATGTGAAAAGAGGTTACAAAATGATCATACATATAAAAGTGACAAAGCATAAGAATAAAACAAATGTTAATATTTAATAAAGAAAATATTAAAATAAACGTTGAAAATGTTAAATGTGTTTATCTTTGAATCTTTGCCTCGAGTGATTTTCTTTTTCTTTTTTTGATTTAATGCATTTTCTTAATATTCTATCATGTGTAAATTTTAAATACTAATATTAAATATAGTTTTATTTTTAATAAAAATAACAAAAAAATTTCAACTATGGGGCACTTGGGTGGCTCAGTTGGTTAAGCATCTGCTTTCAACTCAAGTCATGATCTCAGGGTCCTTGTATTGAGCCCCACATTGGACTCTGCTCAGTGGGGGGCCTGCTTCTCCCTCTCCCTCTGCCTGCCACTCTGCCTGCTTGTGCTCTCTCTCTCTCTCTCAAATAAATAAATACATAAAATCTTTAAAAAATTTTTTCCAATGATATTGAAAAGTGTATACAATATTTAATTCTAGAATTCCAACTGCAAAAGCATTTTAAAATCAGCAGATTAACTTAAATATCTTTGGCTTTAGAAGTTGCTAAAAATCTCAAACTCTCACATTCAGAGAGAGCGAATGAAAGTTATGTTTTTACTTGCAAAAGTACAAGCCATCCCACATATTAAATGCCAGCCACTCAGGGAATGCACAGACTAAACTGTGAGGAGGGCCTGTGTGTCCTGGACATCTAATCACTCCAAGTATAGCCATTGTTTCCTGTTGCATGTTCTGAGTGGCAACCCTGTGCTGCTAGACTCATCTGTTCAGATCTCTCTCCAGACTGGTTAGAAGGACAAATTAATCCGCAATCAGGTTGCAAATAAAGACTAAATTAATATTCCTCTCAGAAGTATTTCCACTCAATTAACAGATCATACAAAACTAAAAAGATTTAGGATCAGAAGGTATATAATGAAGAGATTTCAGACCATATATGATGATAGTGATCATTAATATTAATTATCTAAAATACATAAATCTAATATAGTATAAATAATAAACATACTGAATAATGAAAACATTAATGAAGATATTAATATAATCATAAACACATAATAATGCAATATTAGACTTAGTATTTAATTTTATGCTGGACAGTATATTATCTGCATTTCTTATATACACTTATTTAGTTCCTTAGTAAAAACTTGTGAATGAAGGTAAAATCCCTCATTTTAGATATGGGAAAACTGAGGCAGACACAAAAGTGTTAAGATCAACAGATCAGGTGTATAGATGAAGTCAATCATGTTCTGGAACCTACAGTATATAGTCTTCATATACTTATGGACAGAAGCAGGTTCTCTATGCTCATGAAATCTAATAAGGAAACCCCTGTTCTTTATCTAAAAGGATAGCCTAATAAAAAATTCTTTAGGGGCACCTGGGTGGCTCAGTCGCTTGTGTTGGACTCTTGGTTTCAGCTTAGGCCATGATCTTGGAGTCATGGAATTGAGCCCCATGTCATCTCTGGGCTCAGTGGAGAGTCTGCTTAAGAGCCTCTCCCTCCTTCTGCTCCTTCCCCTGCTTATGTTCATGCTCACTTGCTCTGTCACAGATAAATAATCTTTTAAAAAATTCTTTGAATACATGTTAATAAAGGATAATGGTTCAGAGCTTTGGAATCTGACTGACCAAAATGACCTCAAAACTCCACTCTGCCACATACAGTTATGAAACCAATCAAGCTGGTTAGCCTTCATAAAGCTTAGTTTTTGATTGTTTTTTATCTGGAAAAGGGATAAAATACATCACAATATTTCATGAGGAGTGTCATAGAAAATGCATGTAAAATATTTAACATAAAGGGGGCACCTAGGTGGCTCAGTAGTTGAGCATCTGTCTTTGGCTCAAATCATGATCCCAGGGTTCTGGAATCGAGTTCTGCATCAGGATCCCTGCAGGGAGTCTGCTTCTCCCTCTGCCTATGCCTCTGCTTCTCTTCGTGTCTCTCATGAATAAATACATAAAATCTTTTTAAAAATTTTAACATAATGGTTTGACACATAGTAAACATTCAACAAAAGTCAAAATATGGGTATATGTACCATTTTAGAACATACAGATAACTGAATTTCTTGCAAGCTTAAAGTGTTTAGGATTCTATTTATATGTTTTTAAAAACTCGATTTTAAAAATCAAGAAACTTAAAACAGTCATTAATCTCACAGTCTTTGACAAAGACAAGATAGTGTACTTACAATGAAGAATGGAAGAATGATTACCTTTTTATCTTTGGTTAATGAAAATTATGAAACCCTACTTGTTTCAACATCAAGAGATAATAGTTCCTATTATATGTGTTCAATTTTCACATTTATGTATAGAGTTAACCTCTTTTAATCGTCCCCCTCAACAAATGTTTTTGTTGGAGGTTCTTTTTCCTTTTCTTTCCAAAGTCACAGCAACACTCCTGCAATACTGACTTGGAGCACAGAGCCTTGGCCAGAGTATGTGGCGAAAACCCCCAGTGGAGTCTCCACATGAAACTGGAAGGGAATTGAATGAACTGCAGCAGCTCATCCCCTCCCTGGAGGGCACATTAGATGACCCAACACAGCTTGTTCATTTGCAGTTTCTATGATTCCTAAACAGAAACAAAACATTGTCTTAAACGAAAAGGGAGAAATGCTGTTTTTTTTCTGAGAAATGTTTTCATGTGTTCCTGCCCTGCGTGCTCATTCTTTGGTGACCCTGCCCACGATTTCAACTGCACAGATGGATGGATTCCCATGTTTATTGGCAAAATATTTGAAGATATCCTCGAGGCAGAAGCTGGTAGAGAAAAAGAGGTTTTTTGGATTTCTCTATTCAAATAGGAGATGTCTTGAGTCATGGACTCTTTCTTGCAAAGGTGTAAGAACATCTTATACCATATCTCTTCTTTCTTCTAGACCAGTTTTGATTGTATCTATTTGGAAGGGTCAGGGCTTAATGGTCATATTATAGACAGGTCAATGGGTGGGAGAACAACAGCTTATGAGTCCCTTATGAGCTCCACAAAATTACAAAATATTGTGGCTGGAAAGAACCACAGAGATCTTCTAGCCCAGTTCAAAATCAAGTGTCTTATAAATTTTAGAGAGACTATGAACCCAAAATCCAGAGTTCTCACTCTTAAGCACTATACTATATTGGAAGAAATAAAGATTTCCAATAGGTTTTGAATACCAAATATTCAGAGTTATAGCAGTTCTTTATATTTGTGTAACACCTTGTTCTGTCCAAAGCACTTTCACATATATTTTATCATTTGATATTGACAGTAACCCTGTGAGTAAAGGGGACAAGAATCATTTTCCTATTTCCATTTGTACATACTTGGGTCCCTGAAATGGTAACTAACTTGTCCAAGGTAAAATGTATGACTTGAGCAGAATGTCAGGACTCCTCATCATCTTGTTTTATAAATATAATAAAGTAGAGAATGTATAGCTCACACAAGAGAGATTAAGGTATCTCCTACTAGAAGCAAGAAACTGTATGGTGGGAAGTAACAAAACATAAGACAAATGGTTGTGTTTATAAGAAAAAAAATTGCTAGAAACCATAAATAAGATACTACTTAAAAGTAGAAAGCTAAGCATGTGACCTGGGACTTTGTTTGCTTGGTGACCTCACAGTTGACTTAGTTGGAGGCCTATCTTTCAGTATGTACTAGAGGACAGGAAACATGGAAATGATGGTAAAAATACAGATAATGGTGGGGACTTCAAAGAGCTCTAGTTCTATCTCTTGTGTATAGGATATAGTTGAATATTGTTTCTTTAATTAACAGGATATTATCTTATTTTTATAAAATGAATTTAATCCATTTACATTTAATGCAATTATTGATATAGTTGGAATTGTTCCTGCCATGTTATCTAATGGTTTTTATTTGACATGCTTCTTAGCATTTTTCATATGGGATATTGTATTTTTCACCTTGTTTGGATCATAAAGTTTTTCTTTATTCTATTTTCCTACAATTACACAAAATATATAGTCTTGTTTTTTTTCTTTAGGGATTACCCTTGGAGAAGTAACAAATTTTCAACTGACATTTTTCAATTGTATCTTATTTACTAATAAGACAAGAAATGACATTATTTCAAATCCCTCTGCCACTGCTACATCCATTTCAAGACTATATCAGAATTTAATTTACAGAGATCTATTTGTCTTTTGACATTATATATCCAATATAATTTAGAATTTTTTATAATTTATATTTAAATGTAGTAATAATTTATTTGCTGATGATATCATCTTAAGTCTTTCATTTTTCTTTCTCTTGAATCCATTTGTCATTTTGTTGATAGTTTTCTTCAATGTATATTTCAGAAAGACCCGTGATTGTTAAATGTCCTGCATTCAGACATGCCCCAAAATGTGTAAGTGGGTATGTGTGAGTATGTGTGTATGTGTGTGTGTGTGTGTGTGTGTACATGTGTGCTTGCATTTTAATGCTAGCTCAATGGCAGGACAATATATAAAATGAATAGAGAAAAATGCTTGCTAAATCCTAACAAGAAAAACAGCCCAGTGCTTTTGAAAGTAAATAATTCAGTATAGGAGGACCAGATTTTGTTTTATTTTTTTGCAAAGAATATCCACCTACCTACCTGTTTTACTTTTTTAAAATTTATTATCAAGCTCTCTCAATTCCATATCCCAAAGGCATTGACTTCTCTCAGCTACACTGACAATAATTCAGTTTAAGTCACTATCACCTCCTACTTGGCAGTGATCTTCCTGCTTCTGCTCATGTCCTCTGTAATCAATTCTGCAAACAGAAAAAAGAGGTGATTATTTTATAACATATATCATGTCTTTCATCATTTAGCTACATTACACATATTAATAAGTATATTATTTTCCATAGAATGAAAGACCTAATCCTGAGTTCCATTCTGGCTAATATTAGTAATTGAAGCATTTCACTCTTTTATTTGAAGTCCCCCAATGGCTTCATATTACACTTAAAGTGAAAAAAAACACAAAATCCTTTCCATTTCAACTTTATGTGTTTTATGTGTTTCAGTATGGTATCAACGAACAAGCAAGGACTTAAATTCAAGGAGAACTGAGTGTATTGAATCCTTCCTCCTTATACTTGGACAATTTAATTTCCTAGAGTCCCAATTCCTCATTTTCACAATGGGTTTAATAATAGCTTTCATAATGGGTATTTATTGGGTTTAAATGATCTAATAAATAGAAAGTACTTTTTAAAATGTGTGTGCCCAACCATAGCATCCTCCTTCTTTCTGTTCAATCCTGACATTCTGTAATGGTTCTGTAAATTATAATTGTTACTCAACAGGCATTGAATAAACCAAAGGAATGTACTTGCAGTTTGTATTATTGCTTCAGACATGCCAAACCATTGAGTCCATCCACTCTCAGATTATCATCATGGACTCTCCAAAGAAGGTAATATTTTCTTTTTTCCTTCTTTCCTCATTTTTGGGTCTCCCTCTTTTCTTCTTTCCTTCCAGTTTTTCTACTCCATAAAGTAGAAAATAATGAAGAATTTTTTTTATTAATTTAGGTTTCCATTGCAAATTCATTATATGAGCATTAGCACTATTACTATTACATTTTAACAGTAATAGCAGTAGAATACTGTAGCCCATTCTATTGCAAACTTCCAATAATTCTAGAGAGAAATGAGTTTTGCACCATAACATGGTACAGACTGTATGTAATTTCTCTGCTGACTTTTCAGCACCACAGTATTTACGACTTAAGATGTTTGGGGGAGCATAGACTTATGTCCATACATTTGCTTCATGCTCCCCACCTGAAATCATAATTCTTCAGGCACCAGATTCATTACCCTAACAATCTGTGACCTGTGGACACATGTACTCACTCAATACTGAGAATAAACAAAAAGACATAAAGTGTGATACATAAAACCAAGCTTCTTATAATATGTAGGAATCTATTTTATAGAAATGAGAAATAACTCTTTTTAAAAGTTTGAAAATCTAGGCAAGGCTGAGGTATATGATAACTATTATAAAATTAGCTAAGGATTGGATGACACTTTTCATAATTTTGACGCTTCTTTACATATGTTATTTCACTGTATCCTCATACTGATCCATGGGTTTTTTGTTTTTGCTGTTGTTGGTAGTGGTGGTGGTGATTTTCTCAGTGTTTGTTCTTTATGTGGCACTATTTACACATCCAAGATATTGTTTACCAAAAGTTCTAATAATGCAGCTATTAACTTGGAAGCCACATGAGGGAATGTGCCTGCCTCTACTGAAAATTGCATACATATATCCATCACTTAGCCAGGGACATGCTACTTTTTTTTCCATAAACATCATTGAAAAACATAATACAAATATAAAAGGGGATAATGATGACAATGTTTATTTTGATCATAATTATAACAATAATTTCTCTGTGTTCCAAATATTTTAGTTATGTATTCTTATTTTATTATTTTAGTTGATTAGTTACATGCCTGTCTCCCCTCATGCTACCACAATTAGATATTTAATTATTTGATAGTAGGAGCTGTATTTATTCATTGTTGTGCCTTTAGGCCTAAGTGTCCAGAAAAGAAGTTGGCACCGAGTAACAGTATATTCATTGGGGAAAAAAAAAGAAAAGTAATTTCTTTAAATAACAACTACTCAATCAGTGAATTGGATTTCTTTTGGAAAAAAAAAAAAAAGAAAAAAAAAGGATTTCTTTTGGTCTTCTTAAAAAAATTTTTAAATTAAATTCAATTTGCCAACATATAGTATAACACCCAGCATTCATCTTATCAAGTGCCCTCTTCAGTGCCCATTGCTGTTAGCCCATCCCCCCAGTGTTTTTGAAAGAAAATAATTCAGAATAGGAGGACCAGATTTTGTTTTTGTTTTTGTTTTTGTTTTTTTGGCAAAGAATGTCCAGATTTACCCACCTATTTTACTTTTTAAAATTTGGTATCAAGCTCTCTTAATTCCATATCCCAAAGGCATTGACTTTTCTCAGCTACACTGACAATAATTCAGTTCAACCCACCTCCCCTTCTGCAACCTTTGTTTCCCAGAGTTAGGAGTCTCTCATGGTTTGTATCCCTCTCTAATTTTTCCCCACTCAGTTTCCCTCCTCTCCCTTAAAATCCCTTTCACTAATTCTTATATTCTACATATGAGTGAGACCATATGATGATTGTCCTTCTCCAATTGACTTATTTAACTTGGATTGCTTTTGGTCTTATTCAACCAAATGATAAAGGCATGGGGCGGGGAGGATTGGTTAGCTTGACTTAATTAAAATTTAAAAACTTCTGTTCTAGGGACGCCTGGGTGGCTCAGTGGTTTAGCGCCTGCCTTTGGCCCAGGGTGTGATCCTGGAGTCCTAGGATCGAGTCCTGCACTGGGCTCTCTGTGTGGATCCTGCTTCTCCTTCTGCCTGTGTCTCTGCCTCTCTCTCTCTCAATCTGTGTCTCTCATGAATAAATAAATAAAATCTTTAAAAAAATAAATAAAAATTTCTGTTCTATAAAAGATATTGTCAATAGAGAAGGAAGAAAAGCCACAGACTGGAAGAAAACATTTGCAGAAAATACATCTGATAAAGTACTGTTAACTAAAAATTTATGAAGAACTCTTAAAACTCAACAAGAAGAACACAAACAACCTGATTTTGAAATGGGCCAAAGTTCTTAATGGAAATCTCATTTAAAAAAGATACCCAGATGGTAAATATGCATATGAAAAGATACTCTGCATCATATGTCATCAGAGAAATGCAAGTTCAAACAACAATGAAACACTGCCACATACCTATCAGAATGGCTAAAATCCAGAATACTAACAACACTAAATGCAGTTAAGGGGGAGGACATCATTGCTAGTAGGAATTCGAAATGGTACAGCCACTTTGGGAAATAGTTGACAGCTTCTAATGAAACTCAATAAGCTCTTACCATAAAATCCAGCAATCACATTCCTTGCTATTTATCCCCACATGAATCGAAAACATGTCCACACAAAAACCTGCACACAGATGTTTATAGCAGCTGTATTTATAATTACCAAAATTTGGAAGCAACCAAGAAGTCCTTAGTCCTTAGTCAGTAGGTGAATATATAAATGAAGTGTGGTACACTAAATAGTGCAGTTTTGTTCAGCACTAAAAAGAAAAAAAGAAATGAGCTATCAAGTCATGAAAACACATGGAGTAAAAGAAGTCTATTTGAAAAGGCTACATACTATATGATTCCAATTACATGACATTCTGAAAAAGATAATTATTACAGAAACAGTAAGAAAGATCAGTTGTCAAAAACAAACAAACAGAGGTCCCTGGGTGGCTCAGTCGGTTAAGCATCTATCCCAGGGACGTAGGATTGAGCAAGCCCCATGTTGGGCTCCCTACTCAGTGGGGAATCTGCTTCTCCTTTTCCCTCTGTGTGCTCTCTCCCTCTCTCAAATAAATAAATAAAATATTTAAAACAAACAAACACCCACCTCCCCTCCAGCAACCCTCAATTTGTTTCCTATGGTTTGCCCCGCTCTCTGTTTTTATGGGGGTAACTGAGTGATGGGCATTAAGGAGGGCACATGATGTAATGAGCACTGGATGTGATATGCAACTGATGAATCACTAAATTCTAGGCCCCTGAAGCTAATGATATACTCTATGTTAACTAAATTGAATTTAAACAATTCAATTAAACAAAAAACGAAACAAAAGATCAGTGGTTGTCAAGAGTTTGAGGGGAGAGAAGAATGAATAGAGGACAAATGACTTTTAGGGCAGTGAAGCTCTCCTGCATCTCACTACAATGGTGGATACATGTCATTATAGAGCTGTGGTAACCCCAAAAATGTATTATACCTAGGATGACCCTTATGTAATTTATATGCTTTGAATAATAATGATGTTCAGTGTAAATTTACTGTAACAAATGTACTGCTCTGGCACAGGACATCGGTGGAGGAGGTAATATATATGTGGGAACAGGAAGGTATATGGAACTCCATGTCCTTTCTGCTCAATTTTGTTGTAAACCTAAAACTACTATAAAAATAAAATTTATTCACTTAAAAAGTGAAAGAGAACATGTCACTACATATATCACACATGAACAAAAGAAGAAGATACTAAGAAAATTTCACTGTAAAACATTTGACAATTTAAATGAAAACTCAATTTATTCAAAGTGAACACAGGAAGAAATAGGAAATATGCACAAAATTGTTGAATTCTTAATTGAAAACATTTCCACAAATAAGTTTAAAGGATCAAATGTCTTCATTGGTGAATTCTCCTAAACATTTAAAGAAAAGAAAACAATCTTAAACAAACTCTTCCAGAGAACAGAAAAATAAGAAACACTTGCAAACTTATTTTATGGGTCCAGCATGACCTTAACACAAAACTTGACAAGAACCATGCAAAAAAGAGAAAAGCAAGTAGAGGCCAACATCTCTCATGAGCATGCACACAAGAAAATCTAAGGAATATATTAGGAATATATTAGAAAATTAAATCCAGAAATATAGAAAAATAATACTTTATTACAATCACACTGAGTTTATTTCAGGAATGAAATGTTGGTTTAATATTTGAAAATAAATCAAATATAACAGAATAAAAGATAAAAACCATGTGAAAACCTCAAAAGATACATAAAAAATCTTTAGCAAAATTCTTCACCAATGATTAATCCATGATGAAATAAACGTAGAAAGAAATTTCCTTAATTGTCTGACAAAATATAGCTACCCAAAGAAGCCTCTAAATTTTATTTGATTATCAAATAGTAAAGATACACATTGAAGTCTGGTAAGAGCTATGGATACCCAGTAATATAACATCTACTCAGTATTTTTATAGCACTTCAAATACAGCAGAGCAAGAAGAATAGGTGAAAGGTATAAGAATTAAAAAAAAAATAGCTGTCATTACTCATGCACAATGCAATTGTGTATATTAAACATGTAAAATAATTCTATAGATAAAGCACATGTAATAATCAAAAATAGCATTGTTGGATGAGAAGTGATATGTAAAATTCAATTATTACTTCAAATTATTAGGAACAAATCAAAATTGAACATTAGAAAACATTTAATTTATGATAGTACCAAAAATATAAATGCCTCAGAATAAACTTAACAAAAGTCATTTGATGCTTCTACACTAAGAACTAACTGTATTATAGAGTAAGTTTTTTTAAAGTTCTAAATAGATGGAAGTATATACCAGATTTATATGTTTGAAGATTTAATATTTTAAAGATGTCAATTCTTCCTAAACTGATTTATAGAATCAATAAAATTCTAATTATAAATCACATATGGTTATTTTTTTGTGGAAATTGGCAAGCTAAATACTAAAATATATATAGAAATCCAAACGACTCAAGTATCAAAGAAAATAAAAAAAATAAACAATGTTGAAAGACATGAACTAACATTTAAAAATAAAACAATAAAGTGGTAATTAAAAACTATGATTTTGGCACAAAGATAGAAATATAGACAAATGGAACATAATAGAATACCCAGCTTTACACCCAACCATAAACTGTCGCTGATTTATAGTATTGTGGCAGTGCAGTGGGGGAAAAAGTGACCTTTTAGATAAATGACTCAAGATTAATTGTATATTCTGTAAAAATTAATTTGACACCTTTCCCCTACCATGCACCAAAATTTATCCCATATGTACCTGGGACTCAATATTGAATAGTGAAGTAACAAAGCTCCTCAGGAAAATATGAAGGAAAACCTTCATGATCTTAAATTTGGCAAAGATTTCTTAAACAAGAACATAATCATGAACAATCACTAACCATAAAGTAAAAGATTGATGCATTAGATTTAATGAAAATTGATAATTTTTACTTATCAAAACACCATTGAGAGAGCTATCATGCAAATTGCAGCATGGAGGAGATTTGTAATCATAGATCTGACAAAGAAATTGAACCAAAAAAAATTGTAGACTAAAAACATCACAAATTTATAAGACAAATACAACAGTACAATTTAAACATGTCAAAGGACTTAAGTGGACATTTCATAGATGACCAGAAAGTATAAGAAAATGTGTTTCTTGTCATTATTTATTATCAGGGAAATGCAAATAAACCCACCAGAATGACTACAGTTTTAAATAAATATCCAATGGAATTTAGTGTGGAAGAGGTCTTGCTAAATATGAAACATAATGAATGCACATTGCACCAAAAGCCATACACAAATGTTCAGAGAACTTTATTAATAATTTCCAAACCCTAGAAATAGTCCAAATGTCCGTTATCATTAATAAATTGTTACATATTCGTATAATGGAATATAATTTAGCAATGAAAAGAATGAATAAAGGCTATGGAACAATCAAATGGATAAATCTATAATCATAATAATGAGCAAAAAATCAAACCAAAACAAAATAAAAAATAAACACACAGGAGTTCAGACCATACTATTCCATCCATAAAAAGAGCTGAAAGCATTTTAAGATGATAGATATCAGGATAGCGATTACTTTTGGGAATTGACTGTAAGGCAGGGGGATGTGGTTGTTTCTGGAGTATAAATAATGTTCTGTATTCTTGGAGATGATTACATGCCTTTAACCACTTTTTACAAATTTTCAGCCTGTATATTTAGTAGTTATTTACATATTACATATGGTAACAAAAATGTTTCAAAGTATTTTCCAAATTTGTTTTATATATATTTCAGTGACTATTGGAAGATATGCCTCCTGCTTTTTAAATTCTTCACTGAATATTGACTTTGTCCCAGTGTATCATGCCAATAATGGTTGGAAGAGAAGAATGGTTGACCTCTGGCTTCTGCCCTTGCCTCATTTTACTAATTAATAGAGACAGGATGAGTTGTGAACACAAATAATACAAAGCGTAAAATGATGTGAACCACCTGTGGGCTAGGCAGTGGGCCACCAGACCTCTTCGAAGAAGAGATGGCAACTGAATAAAACGTTGAAGCCTCAGTAAGATTAAAACCAGTGTAACAAGAAATGGCTTCTCAGCAGGGGAAAAAAAGCACCAAAAAACTTGCAAGTGTGAAAATGTAAGGTGTGTGTGTGTGTGTGTGTGCATGTGTGAAAATATAAAGTATGCCTATTTCTATGTGAAATTTGTGAGTGGCATCTCCAGTCCAGCAGGTGAATTTGTTGTCCTTGAAACATGTTTATAAATTGAAATTCAAGAGTTGGAAATCTGTTGGACAGTTTCTCTTAGCAGAATGCAAACTTTGGTTTCTGTAACCACATTTCCAGAATTTGGGGAATCCTAAAGTACCTGTCAGTAGCCAGAGTGTTTGAGGGCACCTTTCCTGGCAATCTTGGGAAATGCTTTTGATAGAAGAATAGATAGGAGGATTTTGCTGAAATGTAGGACTTGTGCCAAGGAGAAGTGGGCAATAGAACTTAAAAAGGAGCTTGAAATTACTTTGTGGAGGGTCAGCAGATTTAGGCTAAGGATTTGGTGTTGTGATCAAGGGTGTTTGCTGGTCCTTGGGCAGGACAAAAAAAAAAAAAAGCCATATTTAAGGACAATTGATTTGACAAAGAATTGAAAGCTAGCACTGCTTGAACAACTCAGTATATATAGCCAGGGCACAAATACTTATATATCATCTCTATGCATGTGTCTCTTTCTATATGTCAAGAATCTAGAGAAAAGGAGGTAACTAGTCAAGGTGATGATGCCCAGAACTTGATTTTGCAGGTAATAGAAGCAGGCCTACTCTTGCCCCAATCTCCTGGAGTTCTTAGCCGTAAACAAGAAATCCTGCTAAGTACCAGCCCACATCTGTGTAACATAAACAGATTCATGCACATGGCTGAGGTTCTATTTTCCCTAGAAATAGGCTACATCATAGATGATATTCTCTGCTAAAGCTATGATTTGGGGTGGGTGAGGATAATAGAGTAGTTATGGGAGGTGGCGCAAGGGACAAGGATGGGAGAGAGAAGGGGACATTGCTATCTTTTAAAAAGGCTGCTTATGACTTCACCTGTTTTTATGACTGTGGCAAGTCTCCTGAAAAATGATTTCAGGGATTATACTTCAGGTCATCTTCCCCATAGTGATTGTTTTAAAGATTCTTGGAGGATGCTCTCTGCTCTTTCCACAGTATGAACCCTGGGCAAGGAGCCAAAGTTGTTTTAAATCTCAGTTGAAAGCTTTGGCTCTTTGTACGTGAATATGTGCCAAAAGGAAGTCTAATAGCTTATCAAGTTGAGGCACCTCAGGGAGGCCCAGAAGCAAGAATTTTTGAGAAGGGGTTTAGGGAGCAAGGTTATTAACTCTTGACCCAACTATAGCCCTTTTTTGAGCTACTATTTGTATTTGGTTAATTGAATGCTTTTCTTTCTTTCTTTCTTTCTTTCTTTCTTTCTTTCTTTCTTTCTTTCTTTCTTTCTTTCTTTCTTTCTTTCTTTTTTTGCAAGGCAATTGGCTTGAGAGTCCTGACACCAGGTTTTCTCATTGAAAACTTTTAAACAAATTGTGCTATTGACCAATTCCCATTATCAGTATATGCCTTACTTTTCTTTTCTATAAAATAGAGATAGTATGTGTCTGACATACCTCATTAATATATCTTTAAAGTGAAAGTTCTGTGAAAGAACACAAGATAAATGATCTCAGCAAATTATTTACCTAGCATCTCTTATACATTGTACTAACAGCTACAAGAAATTCAGAAAATATTTAGGAAATACTTATTTCTAGTTTCCAGAAGACAAAGATACGACCTACAAAGCAGAGTATGCTAGAGTCCTTCTAGCATGATGCAGTGGCTACTGAGGTGTATCCCTCACATTTCTACTCCAGTCTTTGGTCCTTTTCAGATGCAAGTATTCATTCCCCCAGGAATACTGGCAGCTGACAGTTCATAGCTAAATACTCCTTAGGTGCTCCTTGCCCAAGGTCCTCAGAGCCAAGGGCAGTGGACAGAGAGAGGCAAAGGCGCTGACTCCTTGTTCACAGCTCCTGAGCTCCCCCAAGGGATTGGCTGTGGCCATGGTAGAGGCAGTTCTGTAGCCTAACTGCTTGCACAATCTTGCTTCCCCTAATAAAATGCCTCCACACAGTACTCCCTTGGGCAGTACATATACTAAAATTGGAACTATACAGAGAATATTAGTATGGCCGCTGCAAGAGAATGGCATGAGATTTCACAAATGGCATGAGATTTCATCCCACATTTTCCAACCAATTAAATCTTAATTATAAAAGAAAAAATTCCTTCTTGCAAATCTCTAAGAGTCTGCTTCTGGGGAACCTGGCTTATGGTAATTAACCAAGAAAAAAAATGCTATGGGAATTCATAGAAGGAAGAAGGCAAATCCTGTTTTGGGAAGATGAGACAGGAAAAGCTGCATGTGGGAGATGGTTTTTGTGATGTGGTTTGACAGATACAAGGGACTTTCACTGGGAGAGGTTGAGGAAGGGGTAGCGAAAGAAATGTTTATTACTATACTGAGAGAAAATAGAATAATCAAAGGTTCAGAGATCTGGGGTATACAACCCTGAAAAGTAAAGTTCAGAGAGCTTGGCTTTATGCTCCATTCATAGGGCACTAAGAGGTCAAGATGAGAAGGAAGATTAGTATCTGTAATGAAGAGTCCTAGAATCCAGGCTTAAGTAACAAACTAAATCAGAGCAAAGGAAAAGGCATGGGAGGTTTATTTAGAGGAGGAGTTATGCAAAATAGTCTATGCTTTCAGAGAACGATCCAGAAGCAAGCATAATGAAGGGTTATAAAATGGAAGATATTTTATGATGCTTAATAATTTTAGGTGATATAAAAAATAAGAGTTCCAAATGAAATGAAGATAAGGAAGGTATTGAAGCAGTTTGAAAATATATAATTACAATACCTGGAATATGCCTTTTTTGTTTTTTTAACTTAATTATCCAGACCAGCTGGCTTGAAGATGGTTGCAAGGTGGAAAAAAGAGCCAGGGATGTATGAGAGAAAAAAAGAATATAAGAATAATACAAAGAGGTGAGCTACATTGCATATCACTCCATGACCAGTGGTTTATAGGACCAAAGCTCTCCAGCTCTGCTACCTTATAGTAGTCAGCAAATTAAGTGCTCTGGAATTTTAAACTAGAGCATAGGCTGAGCCAAACATGGCTGGCTCTCATATCATGTCTTGGGGTTGAGATTCATTACTGTAACTTATTATAATTTAGGCAAATTATTTCACTTCTCAAATTCTCATATTCTTTATTTGTAGAAGTAAATGGATTGTGATGAAATTTTAAGAGAACATTGTGTGAAGTGCTTTGCAGTGTGTAGTACACAATAAATACTCTGCACATACAACTTTTACCACATTAGATCTGTCACTAATGGCCTAGACCTTGGGAATAGTCTTTGACACCTATGAACCCCTAATTCCTTATCTGAAAAACTAGTTGGTGGCTTTTTACAGCTATTACTTTCCTATATTTCTAACACTAGGTTCCAGGTATGATTTTCCTTAAAATTAAATCAAAATAAAAATGGAAATTAATTAACCCCAACTCAACAAGGTAGGTATACTTAGTGAACTCACTTCCCAGAAACAGGTGAGAAACCTGAATAGGAGGAACAAGATATCATTGGCTTAGTCCCTGCCAGAGCTAGGATCTGTTTTGGAATAATCTGGTCAACAGCACATTGTCTTCTGAGTCTCTGTGGGTGCTAGATCTACCAAATGCTTTTTTTTTTTTCCCTACCAGCGGGATATTATCTACTCCAACTACTCACAAAACATTTGCATTCATTGCTGTTGGGTTTGAAGCATAGCCAAGGGCACTTCACACTTCTTCTGCATGACATTGAGGTCTTTCCATGAAATACTGCTATGATCAAGCACTGGATCAAACCTAATTCACCAACAGATTCTTGTTCCTCTGCTATGCTTTCAATAGCCTCATCTAGGTGTTAGGAAAAGCTTCATGGGCATCCAAGACGTCAACACATCAGCACAGCTTGGATTTGAGCAGAGATCCAATAGAAGGCAGACAACTGGACTTGCTTAGGCAGAACATGGACATAATCCCTTTCTCACTTCACTACCCTAATCCCTCACAGCTCATCCAGTACAAACTTGTAGAGTGTTCACTCTACATTGAAAAGGGAATCTGAAGGCAACCCACTATCCCAACTCTCTCACTCCTTGCCTTATGAATGAGGGATAGGACCAGAGGGCAGTGTGATGAACTGGTGTCTCTAAACACTGTAGGTGATGAGGTTTCCTACTACGTGTGATGTCAGTGTTGAACTTCTATAGGTCCTTTGTGTTCTGTTATTCTCTTTACATATGTCTACTTACTGAGGAAAGAGTGCTTGGGGTGTGTGCCCCTTGCGAGACTTCAAAGGTATATTAGGGACAAGTATGTACTAAGTTACTGTCCAGATTTTTGTCTCATCTCTTATCCTTCACCTAGCTACTATTATAGAAGTAGCTGTTACATATTTGAAAGTCATAGAAAGAATCAGAAGGCTTAGGCTCTTGTTCTGGTTCTATCTATAAGAGTTTATATGACCTTGGTAAGTCAGTTGTCCATCCTGAGTTCATTCATCCGAAAAATGGGAGTAATGACAGGTTGTGCTGAACTTTGGATGAGATTGCATGAGTATTCCATGGATTTCAAAAATATAACAGGCATATAAAGTGGAATAATGATTTCACAATTTTACATCAGATTGCCCTGACCAGAACTTCCCAACCTCTGGACCTCCATCAATAGCTATCTTTCCAACTCTGCTATACGTAGAGGAAAACACAAGACTCATCTTTCATTATTCTTTGACTGCTATCCTTTATATGACTTCCTGGCAAGTTTACAATGGTTTATCTGGTGAGGTAATTATGTTTTAGTCAATGGCTAGGGCCCAAAATAAATATCTCCATTGCCTTTGTGAGATAAATTTTTGTAAAAAGCTAGTGTTGGTGCTGTGAGGGTTGTCTTTCTATTCAGAAGGGAAAAGAAAGAACTTGCATTGGGCTTCTGATTCCTACTATCTTCCAGATACCATATTGAGAGCTACTTACCCCCTTATTAGAGTAAATTTTACCCCATATTGAAGAGATCAGCTTGTCCTTAGTGGAAAGAAGCAGGAAGGATGTGTGTATCTCCATAACTTGTCTATCCTACTATGTAGTTTAACTTCTATCTTCGTGGACCAATTTCTGTAACTGAACTTCCTTATTTTTGTTAGGAAAGCATTGGAAGAGAAGATAACCATAGTCAAGATAAGCCAAAGAGTGCTACAAACATAACTACATTGACTTTAATCACTCGCATATCATCTTCTGTCTAAATCTATTGCTACCTTGTAAGTCCTGGTCATTTTCCACATGGCAGAGGCCAATTCCTTAGGAAAGGGATACTTTCCAGAACACTTAACTACCTCGTGTTTTCCCATTTTCCTGCCTGTGGCCTATTGAATAGCTTGACATCTTAAAGCCAGTTTCACATTTGAGGACACTGCTTTCATCCAGAACAGTGATGGCACAAATGACTTCATCATTCAGAAGAGTAAGTCACCTGTGGAGTTGAAGTGGTATGGCCTTCATAGTATGGAAATTTCTGAACATAAGCAATAACCTCACATTAATCCCTCTTATCTCAAGCAATGCTCTCACAGAACAAGTCAAAGGTTTTTCTCAGATGCTGATACAGCTGAGAGCCAGTGAGAGGAAAATCCAGCACAGCTGATTTAGTAACCATGTAAGTCTCTTAGATATCTGTTATGATTTTAAGTATTCAAAGACTTTTATTTCATGATCAATGTGAACCCTGCCACATGGCCAATTGGTCATGTATCCCCATTTTACATGAATAACGAACAATGCGAGCTTCATTGTGTTTCAGTGTTATTTCATTGCCACAGTGTTCACACAGCATCTGTCACTGGATTCTAGACACTTTCTTAAACCACATTTTGATTTCTAGATCGATTTATCCCTATAGATAACCTGCAGACAAGAGCTTTTTTTTTTAGTGTCTTGTCACCTTAGGCTTCCAGGATGTGAGAACTAGCTAAGTAACATATTGAAAGAGCTTCTATATCTGATTTGACTTATAATTATCCTTTTTGGGAAGAAGAAAAGATGTCTTCATTTTCTCAAAAAAGAAAAAACATAAATAGAATGGATGCCTCATAATGTAGTAGAGTAGCCAGATATTCTGGAAGGCATGAGACATGATGCAGTGAAGACCTGAAGCCCTGAGCTTTGCTTTTAGAGAACCTAGGCCAAGGGGATGTCTTACTTATTCTGATTGCATGGTAGCCAGTACAGTGATGGGCACATCATACTCCTCCATAAATTCAGAAATACTAAGTTAAACTGAATGTTTGAAGCCAAATAAGTCAACAACCAACAGGGGTGTTGGCATTTGCAATCTCTTTCTTTCTTTCTTTCTTTCTTTCTTTCTTTCTTTCTTTCTTTCTTTCTTTCTTTCGTTTTATTTATTTATTCATGAGAGATACACAGAGAGAGAGGCAGACATAGGCAGAGGGGAGCCTGATGCAGGACTAGATCCCAGGACCCTGGGATCACAACCTGAGCCAAAGGCAGACTCTCAACCACTGAACCACCCAGGTGCCCTGCAATTTGTTTCTTAATGTGACATGAAAGGGTGGCATTAGTAATAGGAATGGAAGTATCTGGAAGCAAATCCCCTTTTTTGCACTTTGAAATCACAGTCCTAAGATCAGATCCTTTTCAGGTAACTAAAGCTAAGGATCATTCTGGAGAGACTTGAGTTGCTAGAACTTTATTTCTCCAGACTCTTTCTGGGAAAAACAGACTCAACCACATGACCAATTCTCCTATAAAATTCCTTTGGAAAAAATCCCCTTTCCCCTAAGTCGATCCTGAAAAGATCTCGTTCACTTCTGGTTTATTGTGATCCAATTCAAAATTCAGAGCCTTCTTAAAGAAAGATTTTGCTTATCTATAGACAGACATTTAGAAAGATACAAATAAATACAAAGATAGGAGTATAAGCACACATACTTACACAACTTAATATTAAATCCTACACTATCTCTTATGTGTTAGTCAATTTTCCCACCTAATTAAGAACGGAGTGATATAGCTTGAGGCTATGTTATACTCAACCCACCAGAAAGGGTGTGTATGAGAAAGAATCTGACAGATGTGCATGGCTGGGTGGAGACTTGTTATCTCATGCTAAATTTTCTTCTCTAATAGCAGTATGGGTGGCTTGCCAAAACAAGTAAGTGGGTATGTGATATTTCTTTTCTTAAGCGAGATCCTTATCATAATAATGACACAAGCGAGCTCTTTGTAATCAGGGTGGAATATGCCAGAATGTTATAAACCTATCATTGTAGTAATTCTACATTTTTGTCACTGCATTTATGATGAGCTCTGTAGAAAACTGTTATGGATGTCATCAGTTCTTTGAGTTTCTCGTACAATTTGATAATCTTAAGGTATGTATAGCCATCTTGGGTTCCCAGAAATAGTCTAGAACACAAATACATTGCACTGCTGTGACTTGGTCCTGATTGGCTGGGTCATCTTCCTTAATTTCAGTTAATTTATTAAACAGTTTGCGAGGTCTCCATCAGGTTTGGAATTCTTGAACATTACATGTAATTTGTTTAATTTCCATAATGAGACTTGCTGTCACACCTCATGGGACTTTTGAGTCATAAAAACTCCCATCTCAAGTTTAGTTACAGTCGTAACAATCCACTAAAATGGTATGTTGGCTGGAATCCTGCTACTCAAAGTGTGGTCCACTATCAGCATTACCTGGGAGCTTGTTAGAAATGCAGAATCTCAAAAAAAAAAAAAAAAAAAAAAAAAAAAAAAGAAATGCAGAATCTCTGTACTTAGCCCAGATCTACTAAATAAGAATCTATGTTTTATCAGGATCTCGAAATAATTTAGACACACAGTGAAATTTGGATTAGAGCACTGGCACTGGGGAGATCTTCCAGGTCTGATGTCAAGGTTCAATGCAAGCCATCCCCTTCTCAGTGGTAAGGTTGTTTTGCAAGTGCCACACTGATTCTTAGATTACATGATCTGCTTGGCAGTGAGGAGGCTGGACCTTTCCTGCTATAATTGGCAATCAACAAATTGTTTCAACTGCTGCCAATGGCTCAAAAGATCTCCTCTAGTTTATTTCATAACTTCACATTTTTTGTGTCTGTTGGAGAGACTGACGGCTATGTGACAGCATTTTAGCCATTCCTCAGTTTTCCCATATGGACAATGTCTATTTGGTTGTGACTGTAGAACGTTTCCTTATATTGGTTGGAATATAATTCAAGAACACAGGTTGATTTTTTTTTTCTGGGGGTGAGTGGGTATTATTTGATAAATGACCCTGTTCCAATCAAGCACTATATTTTATTTCTTCCAGCATTCATCAGCCAAGGTTGGATTTCTGAAAATTAACCTTGTTAAATTAACCTTAAATTAAACTTGTTAAAAGCAAACTGACTCTGGAAGTCAGATTTTGAATTAAGGCTTGTATAAAGACTGATATAAATGTGTATTGTGTTTATAATTCAAAGGCTCAAATATAATTCCTTCAGATTTTGAGAATTTATGTACCAAAACACTGATTTCTTAGGTGTTATTTTCCAATTAAAACACAAATACTTAACCTCATCAGAAGCTGTCAGCCTCTTCCCCTTTCCCAACACATGCTCGACATGAGTAACCATTCACTTGCAGCTTGGTTTTTACAGAACCAATGAAAACCCAAGTGTAATAAAACCCCTCCCACTCTGAATCTGGGTGAGACTGCTATGACCAATAGGATATTTAAAACATGGCAGTAAGCCAGTTTCCAGGCCAACTCCTTAAATATTGACAGCTTCCATTTCCTTGGAACATTCTTTTTGGTGCCCTGAGACAATTGTGCTAGAAATGTGGAGGGACTATGTATAGAGATGTACCAGGCCCCAGCTATGCTAGCAATGCTAGTTCAAACTCCAGACATGTGTGTGAAAAAGCCTCCATATGACTCCAGCCCCATCTGCAACCTCACTGTAATTGTATGAGAAATACCAAATGAGAAATGCGTGGCTAAGTGTCCAAACCTCCAGAGCCATGAGAGACAATGCTAAGTGGCTATATTAAGCCACAGAGTTCTGTGGTTGTAGTTAAATAGTAATAGACAACCAGAATAGTTGTTCTATGTCTGAGAGCTAAAACGCTTGGTTTCAATCGATTCTTCACATTTCAACATTGGTATCAGTTGAAAGCTCCCCGAAGCTTTCATGGAAGTGCCATTGTGTTCATCTGACAGATCAGAAGCAAGAACACAGCCTTAGCAATGTGTTGAGAGAAGCTTTTGAGAAAGAGCCTATTAGCATCACCAGAGTGCTGTGTGGATCAAGGCTGCCCTGACACCCATAACACTAGAGAGAAGATGGAAAAAAGAGAAACACTAGGTACTCATGTGACTAAAAACACTTTATTTACTTTTCTACACAGTGAAGAGTTATTAATACTTATTATATGACACCTGGGAACATAAGAAACTAGATCTCATTCCTCATGGAGAACATATGTTAGGAAGCTTGAAAATATACCAGTAGCCAAGTACATAAATTTTTAATAATAATTGTAGTTTGCGACTTATTGCCAAGTAATAGTATGCCTTTATTTAAGATGGTGAAAATTAGAATAAGACCCGATTTGGGCAGAAGTGTCACATCATTTCTCCAAAGATAGCTGAGCTCTTGTTTCATGAATTGCCTTCAGAGTCCGTTATTGCCATGAGGTAAATATTTATATCTCTCCAACATTCATGTGTTGAAAACTGAACCTAAAGTGATGGCATTGGAGATGGGGCTTTGGAGGGCAATTCAGTCATGAGGATGGAGACCTCATGTTGGGGATTAGTGCCCTCATAAGAAGAGTCATGAGAGAGGTGATTTCTCTGCCCAGTGAGGACACAACAAGGAGTCTATCTACACACCACGAAGAAGGCTCTCATCAGGAATCAAATCAGCTGGCGCGTTGATCACAGACTTCCCAGCTTCTAGAGCTGTGAGCAATAAATGTCTGTTATGTGAGCTATGCAATCTATTGCATTTTGTTCATAGCAGTCAGACGGACTGAGACAGTTATCATCGACACAACCCTGTCTGTAATCTCACATCATTTTTGATGCCAAATGATATTATCCACGCCATTCACCTATCTTTATATGAGGCACTTCAAATCTACTTCCAAAACCGACACTCACTTTTGAAGGATGACTTTTTATGAATCCATTAAAAATGCATTATTTAGAGCTTCTGAGAATTTCACAAGAAGAATCACAACTTATCGGGAGTAACTAAATGTCTTACCATACATTTAAGGGCGCATTTTAAAATGACAAACTTAATCTGGCTTTAAACTTACACTTCATCATCCTGCCCGTGGCAGGCAGACACAGACACTTCAAGCACTTTCTGGTGTTGCAGATGCCCTGTGACTGTTTTGCTCATCTAAGGGGACAAGCTATGCTGGACACAGATTCACAGAAAGCTGCTGCTACTTTCTTCTCCCAACCTAGAGTTTGTCTTTAGAGTATACCTTGGAGGACTAGGGATTCCTATTTTGCTGGCCAAATTCAGCAAAGATAGTTGCCATTGGATATAAAAGGATAATGCTCTTTTCTTCTATGGCCTAAGACATTTCATCATGGTCAATCAAATATGGTGCCAAAGGATGAGTTCCCTGCCTCAGCAATTGTACTGCTTGTCAGATGGGAAAGGAAGAATTTGAATAACAGTATGTTCCCTTTTTTTGGAAAGATTTTCTGAGTTTTGAGGAATTAAGCTTAGAAAGCAACAACAAAAAGATCACTAGAAAATCCCCAAATGTTTGGATGTTAAAGAATATATAAAATGTTGAGTAAACAGAACTCGATGTAATTTGTGATATTTTCTTATTTCATTTACATAAAGTTCAAAAACAGGTAAAACTAGTGTAGAGTGTTAGAATTCAATATAACAGTTTGTGGATATCAGGGAGATGGTAACAGGGAAGAAGCATGCAGAGGCTCTGGGGCTATTGGTCACGATATATTCCTTATTCTAGATGTGCACATAGTATGAAAATTCAACATTTATGATTTAGGCACTTACTATATATGTGCTGAATTCCAATATGTAAGTTCATAAACAATAAGAGCAATTAAAAAGGGGAATAGTTAATAATGGAAATTATTTTTGAAAACTACTCAAGTAAATTATCCCCTTTCTATTGTAAACCAAAATAATATCTATAAAATCAAAGAGTTAAGTCCAACTTAGAGAAAAAAAAATACTAGTTACATATTTGATTAGACCTTATAGCAGTACAAATTTCTGTGTAGAAATGTGATAGAAGAGAGGCGCTGGGTGGCTCAGCTGGTTAAGCATCTGCCTTCAGCTCAGGTCATGATCTCAGGGTCCTGGGATTGAGCCCCGCATTGGGCTCCCTTCTCAGCCGGGAGTCTGCTTCTCCCTCTACCCCCACCACTTGTGTACTCTCCCTCTCAAATGAATAAGTAAAATCTTAAAAAAAAAAAAAAAGAAATGTGATAGAAGAAATCATAAAAGAAGTATTTCAAGTGTTTAACTAAATATAAACTTCAAACTTCTATACCACAACAAGATAATAATGAAGCATTAGTTGTCCACAACACACTGGAAAATAATTTGTCACAAACATGGAAAATCAATATCTTAATATATAGTTGTCTATTCTTATTTATGTTAAAGTAAGAACAAATGTGAACCTTCCAAGTAAGGCTAAGAGAGCACATAAACTATTATCTTTCATTTCTTGGAGACTTCCATTCTGCTCCACCAAGAACCAGATGCTTTCTGATGTAGTGATATAGATGTCATCTTGGGACATCTTTTTACTCTTCTTACTCTCCTACAGATCCCCTGTCTTCTTTGATTACTTTTGTTTATTTCTTCTTCCCCCCTTTTGCTAAAGCACATCCTACAGTACCTTACTTAGAACAGGTACACATGAAATTAATCTTATGGGTACTCAAATATCTGGAAAAAAATTATGTAAATTTTGCTTTCATATATTTTCTTACATGTAAGTCTCCTGATGAATGGGTAAGAATAGACTGCCTGCTAGCATCCTGTGTGAGGAGGTGAGAAATGGGTTTGACTCTTCTCAGGTATGAACTTTTACCTGACACTCCTGTTTCTGCTCATGTTTATTTCCCCTTTCTATTTTATCTGCTTCCAAGTTGCGAGCGCTTCCTGCACTCTACCATGTATCACCTATTCTTCTCACAGTTTTCTTTTCTTTACATATGTGTTTGGTTGCATGGTTCTTTCTGACATACTGCATCAGTGAGAGCCCCAGCAAGAAACAGATGGACTTTTACAAAATAAGATTATCTGAAGAAGCTTTAACAAAATTAACAAAGCTGTGAGTAGAGTGTAGGGAGCCACAACAAACAGGGCTGCCCCAATGGAATGGAGGAAGAGAATAATGAGGAGAAACCAATAGGAGAGAGGTTTTTAGGAAGAGCTGCCTTTGATGCAGGGATGAGTTAGTCTGCAGCAACCTCACTTCACAGAGAAGGGGCCAGGGAGAATAGATTCACCAACCCTAAAAATTGCTCTCTGAAATTGCTTTTATTGTATTAGCCCAACCAGAAGTCAGGGGGCAAGGGCATTCTCCAATGTAGCCCATGAAGGTCAGATTTCTGGGATAGAGATCAGAGTGGGAAAAGGTAGAAAGTAGATCTGCAAGGGCAAAGGGAAGATAACTAACACATCTCTAAATCAGCTGTCACTCTTCTATATGGATTCTTTCTTTCATAAAAGAGTAGATAATTCTCATCTGATACCATCTCATCCCTCTGAATAGTTTCACTTGTAGGAGAAAAAAAAATGAATGTCCCTCATCAGACTTCAAATTATTTAACCCATTTCAATTTTTATATTTTCTTTATATTTTAGTTACTTGTTATGTAAAATAGGATCTAGTTCATTGTTATCTATTCTAGTCCATTTTTTTATTTTACCACTAAATACTGTTCTGGTACTCCATTTGTTTACTATTTAATATTATGCCAATACGGTGTAATCTATTTGGTTCTATAAAAAGTACAAAACAACCCTTACTAATCTTTCTAAAATCTTTGTACCTATTTAAATCATTTTAATGGTCCTTCAGAGATATCTGTAGGCTAATAATCCTGGATCTGTGAATGTTACCTTACATGGTTAAAGGGACTTTGTGGATGTGATGAGGCTAAAGATCTTAAAATGGAGAAGTTATTCTGGATTATTTGGGTGAGCCAAATGCAATCACAAGAGCTCTTATAAAAGAGAGAACAGGAGGCTCAGAGTCAGAGAAGGAGATGAAAAAAGGATGGAATCAGAGAATAGTGTCATTACTGGAAGGGGTCCATGAACCAGGGAGTGCAGGCAGCCTTTATAGGCAGGAAAGAGCAAAGAATGGATTCTCTGCTGGAGCCTCCCAAAGGAAGGCAGTCTTGCTGACACTCTGATTTTAATCCCATAAGACACAATTTTGGACTTCTGACCTCAAAAACTATAAGATAAATATGTGTTGTTTTAAGCCACTAAGTTTGTGGGAATTTGTCACAGAAGCAAGCAGAAACTAACATGGGCCTTTTTATCTTTCTTCCTCTTTTTTCTTTTTTTCTCTATGGTGAAGTTAGTATCGTATAATAAAGTAACCATAAGACAATCTGAAGTTGCAAATCCTGATTCTGATTCTTGAGGTTAGGCAACATCTCTGTTCCTTCTTTCTTTAGGCTCCTGTTGGGGCACTGCCACCCTCATATTCGGTATTAGAACTCTAGTCTTCATTTGATTCATCAAACAGTTCACCTTTTTATCATATAGGGGTTTTCACATACAATGTCCTCATAACCTGAAGCTTTTCTTTTAACTTTTCACTCAACTGCTTCTTCTTCATTCTTTGCGATTCACTTATACATCTATTCTCAGGGAATCTCTTCTTCTTCTCCAAAGACAGGTACCCCAATTTATCCCATCTCACATATTTTCTTTTCAGTCCTAGGAAGTATCACAGTTAAAATAATAGTTATTTTGTAATTATAAGCTGAGGACTTTGGGACATTACTTCACAATACAGACTTTAATTTTTATTGATTAAGTCAGAAGTGCTTATTTCATGGAGTTAATACAGAGAATAGTGGAAGTAATATATTTAGAATAGTTCTCCAAATACAAACAAACCTTGCTGGATCTACTTGAAAAATGGTTTCCTCTCATTCTGAATGACTAGATTCTTATCTTGAGATCTGTTTTAAATGTAATCTCTTCAGAGGACAGGTGTCTTACTGGAAGCAGGAAGTGAGGAAAGTTTGTCCAAGACTAGAAAGAAATTCCAGCCACCCTACCTACCACACAGGCCTTGTGTGAGGGAAAGAGAGCAATGGGAGGAAGAGATGTCAGAACACCACTTCCTGGCAGATCTGCTGGGGAAACAAGAAAGACCCAATGGAAAAGATGGTTGTACGGGATGACTAGACAAATATAAATTCTAATAAAATATGACTCTGCCCCAAACAGCACAGAAGCAACAGAGAAAACTATAAGAACCAAAGGGACCACAAAGCTCAGACAATGGTGATCCTAGACCAGGGCTGAGGACCATAATGGTGACCCCACAATGACCCACAATCACTGACATAACTCTAAAGACATAAAACCCTCAGGAGAACTGAGGCCATTTTCCTTCAGCAGAGTGGGAACTTAGAAAAGTATATTAAGCTATAGATACACAATGAAGTTATATTTCTCATATATCTCTAGATTGAGCAATAATGCCTACTAAAACTATTCCATAGTCTTTCTCTCCCATTTGTTTCATGAGAACTGGGACAAGAGTTAGCCTGACACATTTCTCATAAACTGATCTTCAATAAAACATTTAGATGAATGACCAGAACAACTATTGACATTCTTACTCCATAGTAAGCATTCACATGTGAATTCACACTATATTTTGCACATTCAAAGAGGACTTTAGGATTATCTTTTTATCTTGTATTTCAGAATTTCTTTTATAAACCTGTGGGGGAGGGGAGGAAGAAAAGATCTCTTGAAAATGTCTAAAATCAAACACGTTTTAATGGAAATTCTTTCCTCTTTGGGAGTGAATCTGAAATTTGGCATACCAATGTATAATCAAGACCAACTTATATTGAAAGTAATACTGAGTTTTGTCTGAGTTCACTGACAATGAAAATATGGCTGGAAAATACAGCTGGACAGAATTAAGGTTGTTTCCTTCCACAGTGGCAAATGAGGTCAGTGTCTGGAATAAGATACTATGTCCAGTTATGTTTAGCCAATCTGGTGAACTGCCTCCAGCCCTACCCCAAAGTATCAAGGTTTGAAGGGCTTTACTACCTCATCCAGCAATTAATCTGCTTAACCAATAAAGAGGACAAATCCTGACTATTTGAAAATGTGGGGTCTTTACTTCTAGAAGCAGTGTTAAAACAATGAATATATATTTTAAACAAAACCAACAATGAAAGATTTTGAAAGTGGGATGCCTGGGTGGCTCAGCAGTTGAGCATCTGCCTTGGGCTCAGGGTGTGTTCCCGGGGTCCTAGGATCGAGTCCCACATCGGGCTCCCTATAGGGAGCCTGCTTCTCCCTCTGCCTATGTCTCTGCCTCTCTCTGTGTGTCTCTCATGAATAAATAAATAATCTTTTTTGAAAAATAAAGAAAAATTTTGAAACTGTTAGTTCAATACCCTCATTTGACAGATGTGGAAACTAAGGCACAGGGAGTGTTCTTACTATGAGAGTTATGGTTATGATACACATCTTCTGAATTACAATCCAAAAATTTTTCCAGACTATTGCTTTTCACTTCATCACAAAGGAAAAAGTATTTAGAAGATTATCCGTATCTTTTGTAAGGCTTGCAAATATATCTGTGCATCTATTGTTTGGTAGGAGATCTTGTGGTTAGGAACAAGCCTGGGCCAAGAGCCATATTGCATGGCTGAAGAGAAACCTAAAAAGATCTTTAATTGTACCATTTTTAAGGTAAACAATTCCTTCAAGTGTGTTTAAAAATCAGAGCAAATGATTCATCTTGATGTGTATCTGGCTACAAAAAGGAATGTATCTCTGGGTGGGATTAGAAAGAAAACCTTTCTTTTTTTTAAAATACAGTATTCCTGCCCAGATGAGAGGAAGGTACTCACAGAGCCTGATTGCTGTGATTTCAGACTACAATCAGTTGACAAGCAAAGAGAACTCTGATGTTCCTGACCTTTCAGGAAGTGTACCGGATATGAGGTAGAGTTGGAAAGAAGCTGATATTTAAGCCAACATGCAGTGATTCTTTAGACATTGGGGGTATTTAGAGTAATTTTCAATTAGTGACGTCAATACCCCACAAAGGAGGTTCAGACAGGAGAGTGGAGAAGTCCAGACAACTTTTGAGAAGCAATGAACTGAAAAAACTTGAAGGCTTAGCTAAAGGAGGCTCCAGTGGTATAAATATGACCTATACGATAGAGGAACGCAGTCCAGCAAGCCAGAAACAGCCCCCTAAAGTGATATTTAAATAAATTATAATGAACATTAGAAATATAAAACATAAGGGGGAAACTTGATAAACGTAACCACATTAAAATTAAAAACACAAATGCTTAATCATTAAAAGATACCATGGAGAGAGTGAAAAAGATAAGCCACACACAGGAAGAAGATGTTTTTTAACACATGTAATGGACAAAGAGCTCATGTCCAGAATACAAAAAGAATTCCTATTTATTAAAATGAAAGAAATGAAAATAAAATGAGAAGAGACACAAACAAGGCATTTCTCAGGAAATAGAAATGCATATGACTATAAACCTATAGAATGTTGCTCAATTGTATAATCAGAGAAACACAAATAAAACCACTAAGCTGATATTTCACATAGAGCAGTTTGATAAAATTATGCAGCTGGATTATATAAAATGTTGATGAAGATGTGGAGCAATGAGACTATTATCCCTTGCTAGTGGGGCATAAATTAGCACAACAGTTTGAGGAGTGAGTAATGAAATTACCTAGTAAATTTGAACATGTTCATGGCATAATACACGACAGTTCCTGTCTTTGGTGTTTATCCTAGGTAAACTTGCACCTGGGCAACAGGCACCAAGATATTGTCAACGCTGTCAGCAAACTCCTGGAAAAGACTAAATGCTCAGCCCAGCTAAATGACTAAATAAACTGCAGTACTCATGAGCTGAAGTAGTAGCCTCAGGAGACAAGAATTCATTCCATTATCAACAGGGGTGAATCTCAAACACATAACGATGGCAAATAAACATATATGATTATCCTACATACATAAAGGATCAGAATCAACCAAAACTAAATAATTTATTAAGTGCAGATATGTAAGTAGGTGGTAAAAGTACAGAGAAACACAAGGGAATAATTGAGACAAAATTGAGGATTAGAGTTACCCCTTGCAGGGAGGAAAAGATGAGAGAAGATAGATTGAGGGCCATAAAATTGTTGATTGGGTATTGGCTACACAGGTATTTGTTTTATCATTATTATTTAGCCATTCAAATGTGTCCTATCTGCTTCATAATGCTTAATATGTCAATATAAATTAAAAATGCCCCCCAAATCAGTAAGGTGGAGGAGAAAAAGAATAACATGAGTAGTAGATGGGGAAATGAGATTGAATATATATGTAATGAGCAGCCCAGGTGGCTCAGCGGTTTAGTGCCGCCTTCAGCCCGGGGTATGATCCTGGAGACCCAGGATCGAGTCCCATGTCAGGCTCCCTGCATGGAGCCTGCTTCTCCCTCTGTCTGTGTCCCTGCCTCTCTCTCTCTCTCTCTGTGTGTGTCTGTCATAAATAAATAAAATCTTAAAAAAAAGAATATATATGTAATATATATCCTCTGGATAACCCCAACACCATTCCGCTAACTCAGTTGTGGCTGCTATCTCTCAAGAAAGTTTGTTTTGTTTTGTTTTGTTTTTTTCTTGGTCCAGCCACCTAGTCATTCTACTCAAATCTACCCCATGTATCCCAGCTTAAAAATATTAGTGTGTTTCATGAGAAACCGTAGCAAATAATGAGACTCCTATTCTCCTGCTCCTAACCAGCTCATCATGAGCAGTTTCACCGGTGAGAATATATGTATTTTATGTTCGGTGTACCACACACATACAGTTCTAGCAAAAACAGCCTTCTCTAGGGGGATAGGGGATCATAATTAATTTTGCCTACCTTGATAATGAGAACTTCGGTCATACTCGTTAGGAAGATGGGTTTGAATCTGGATCCAATGCTAATTTGCCGTATTATATTTGGCAGTTTAATTTACTCATATGGGCTCATTTCCTCATTTAAATGGAAATAGCAATTCCAGACTGTGCCATTGTGAGAATGCACACAAAACCACAGAGAAGATTCTCCGGCACACCTAAATGACAGCCCTGAAAGAAACTGTCAGATCAGTTCCAACGAGCCTGTATATGTACACAATATTTCATGGAGAGACTTTCCTCCTTTAGACTGACTGAACTTCCCACTATGGTCTGAGAATTTTTATAAAGCCTACCAGAAAGTTAATCTTACATGTGTTCTTGTTTGTTCCCAAAACAAACTCTAAATGATATAGAGGAATACCAATTGCAAATATCTCAGCCCTGAGAATTGAAACACCCTTAACCACTTTGCACATTCTACTGCATTTCTTTATGCCTTGGTTGTTTTTGCATTGCCATGGGTGTTTTTATGCATCCAAGCACGTATCAGGGATTGAGGAAAATGCACAACTCCTAGTTTGCAATCAAATAAAGTTCAGTCTTCATTATCTTTAACTATGCTGGGTCTTTGTTTAAAATTCGCTGAATTTAAGAAGGTTCTCTCTGTCTTCAATACATTCAACAACGAAGTTTGCTGGCAATGACTTAGCACCAGGGAATTGTACTGAGTTGTGCCTGTTGCACTGTTCTGCTCTCTCTCTCTCTCTCTCTCTCTCTCTCTCTCCTTCTGCATTACATCTTCACCTCTAAACAATGATCTCTGTGTTCTGCTTTTTGAGCCAAGATGGCCAAGCTGAGATTTATATCCATTCTTTTTGGCAAGAAGGAAATATAAGAAATACCCTGAACTCAATTGTTACACCCTTTAAAAACTGAGGGTTTTACTCTTGAAATATTCTATAATAATGATAGTGGAAGATAAACAAGTATAATTCAGAATGACCCAAGGATTTTTTTTTTCAATTAATGAGAAAGGATAAAATCTGATGAAACTTGATGAGCTGTTCATCGACGTATCTCCTGTGTCTAGATTGGTGTTTGAAATGTGGTCTGTTATAAGGCGGCTATTCAGCAATATTCATTTGAATGAATTGATGCGTTCCTGAATTAATAAAATGGATACATATGTGAACAGCAAATGAAACATTTTGTTCCAAGCTTTGACATGACCCTGAAAACTCTGGTTGATATTGAAGGCTTGATTATTGAGAAAATATGACTCCCTAGGGATTCTTGTCAAGATAATCTTTTAAAAAAAAAAAGAAACACTTTTTGTTTTAGAAGTTTGTGATTTACAGAAAAGCTGTGAAGATGGGACAGAGTTCACGTAAACCTTACACCCTGTTTTCTCTATTATTAACATTGACCATAACTATGGTACATTTGGAACAACTAATGAACCACTATTAATATGGTATTATTGACTTAACACTTAGTTTGGATTTTTTTCATTTTTAGTTAATATGTTCCCAGATCCCACTAAGTGACTCTTCTTGCAAAATGACACAGATCATTTTGATTCCTATTTCATAGGCCTAAGCAAGCTCTGCAGTCATACCTTATTCCCAGAAGACAGGGAAGTGCAATTTTACAAAGCTTATGGAAGGCTAAAGAAATAGAAGTACATTGGTCAACAATACTAAATGATTACTCTGATGAATAATAATTCACATATGCGCTGCAGATTTGCGATTCACAAAGCTGTTGGAGAATGTTAATGAACTTTCATTCTGGGTAGCAGGGACTTTGGAAAGGGAAGAATCCAAGGCTAAATAGCTTGCGTCGAGTCCAAAATTCAAACCCAAAACTTTTGACAATACTCTGATAAAAAATATTATTCTCAGTAAGCCCCAAATATTTCCTGCCTTCATTCTCTACTTTTTGTTCTCATTGACTTAGCCACAGGGAAATCAAGACCCTAGAGCAGGGATCAGCAAACTTTTCTGTAGAGAGACAGGAATTTTTGAGGTTGTGCAGACTACATGGTCTCTGTCCATGTCCTCAATTCTGCTATTTAGAGTGAAAGCTGCAGCAGAGAATACATTAACAAGTGAGCGTGTGCCGATAAAACATGATTTACAAAAGCAGAAGGGTGAGCTGGACTTGTAGCACAGGCCAGTTTACCAGCTGTAGTCCTAGGCACTGGATAAATCTAGACAAAGATCTTGGATATACTGATATGTATATAGTTTGTGATGTATACAACTCAAAACCCATTGATCTGCTTACACCATTATTCTTTCAGACTCTCTGTCAATGTCTTTTTAAGTCTTATGATTATATCACAAAAGTCGTCTCTGTTCTTTGTTAATCTCCTGTTAGCATCATTCTGTATCTTATTGTAATTTATGATTATCTCTGGCCTAATAGAATTGCTTACCTGCCTCCTAAGAAAGAAGGTATAGGCAGATCAAAGTATTTTGAGGTTAGGTTTAGGAATACAGGAAGTTGAAATAAGCCAGATACAGGACCTGGGTCAATTTAAACTATAAAGGGTTAGCAAGACACATGCTGAAGTTTCCAGAAAAAGAGTCACAAATTTCAAAGCCTTCCTATACCGATCTGTGCCATTTTTACCCAAAGATGCCCTTCATGCTTTTGCTATAATCTAACCCAGAGTGAAGAATTACTGAAAGTGACACTTTGAGAAAATGCTTCCAACCTTGCCTTTTATCTTATTTTTTGTATGCGTGATTTTAAAAAATATATACAATTAGAAATCTTGTGTGGTCTTTATCACACACAGTATATCAACAAATGATGGGAGAAGCCAAAAATGTGCTATAGGGAATTTTTGAAAGGCTTTCAGGCGATATTTACATAAATTACTTTCCTCTCTTATGTAATCACAATAAAGAAGTTGGATTGAAACTTTAACATATTTTTTACTATGGAAATATATTTATATACAGTTTGTGAATAACAACACGCTTATATGTAAATGATATATATGTTTATGTATTCCTATGTATATGAACGTACACATAGCTATACGTAAAGTGAAGTTAGGTTTAAAAGGAAACCAGGTTGGTGGATGTAAAGGCTAAGGAAATTTGCAAGTGCTCCCTGTTATATGTGGGGAGCACCTAACACAATGTAATATTTTCATAATGATTAATGAACAGGAGAAGAATATTCTTAAAATTTCCTTGGCTCACTCAGGGCTATATTTAAGTTCCTCTGATATTCTGATATTTGCTCAAATGACAGAATGGAACCCCAATAGGACTTGGCCTCTTGTCCAGTTGTAAACATTTGGTGGGTTAAAATAGGCCTCAGTTCTTTGCAGCCCCTCCCAGTTGTAAACATTTGGTGGGTTAAAATAGGCCTCAGTTCTTTGCAGACCCCAATAAGAGGTCTGTTCTCCTACCCCTTGACTTTCGGCTGGCCTCATGATATGCTTTTAACCAGTGGACTACAGTGGAGGTGATTTTGTATGGCATCTGAGAAAGGTCTCCAGAGGCCTTGTAGCATCTGTACTTGTCTTCTTAGGAAACACTGCCCACCATGTGGACAGAGGGGCAAGTCAACAGTCCACACTCATCACCAGACATGAGAGTGAAGCCTGTGGGAGCCTCTAGCCCCAGGTAGACAACCAGATGACTGTGGTCATGTGTGTGACCTCAAGTGGCCCTAGCAAGGGAACAACCCAGAAAACTGAATAAATCATTGACTGGTGAGACATGATAAATAATTTTTGTATTTGTAACTTTTGTATATGTATATATGGCTTAAAACAAATATATGTATATAACATAATATACATATATTTATGTATTTTATATATTTTATATATTTCAGAAATAGTTTCAGAAAAACCCTAAAGATGTTCAGCTTCTGAAATAGGAATATATGCATGGGTGAGTTTGTATTTCTCTATTTGTTCATGTTTATAGGCATAGATGGCAATGCAAATAATAGTGGATCAGAACTACTGATCTATTTATTAGATACCTGATGTGTGTGAGACAGTGTGAGTGTGAGATGTACATTTATTCAAGCGACATCTTCTGGGGCTATTCTGATATGGTATGTATGAGTGTTAGCCAAAGAACAAGTAATACCCCTCTTCTACTTTGGCACATGAACAATTTAATTTTCTTTTTTTTATTAATTATTTTTTTATTGGAGTTCAATTTGCCAACATATAGCATATCACCCAGTGCTCATCCCATCAAGTGCCCCCTTCAGTGCCCATCACCCAGTAACCCCCACCCCCCTACCCACCTCCCCTTCCACTACCCCTTGTTCGTTTCCCAGAGTTAGGAGTCTCTCATGTTCTGTCTCCCTTTCTGATATTTCCCACTCATTTTCTCTCCTTTCCCCTTTATGCCCTTTCACTATTTTTTATATTCCCCAAATGAATGAGACCATATAACATTTGTCCTTCTCCGATTGACTTACTTCACTCAGCATAATACCCTCCAGTTCCATCCACGTCGAGGCAAATGGTGGGTATTTGTCATTTCTAATGGCTGAGTAATATTCCATTGTATACATAGACCACAGCTTCTTTATCCATTCATCTTTCAATGGACAATTTAATTTTCTATGTCAGTCAGAGAAGATAGATAACATCACAGAAAATATTTGCCATTATAAAATATTAAAAACTAGGGTCAAATGGGTAATAGGCAAAAATAAATAATAAATTAAGGGGGAATATTTGCAACTTATATTTCAAAAAGCTAATGTTCATAAGCTTTTAGAAATTTTTCTAAAATAGGTGAAATTCAAACAATAAAATAGAAACAGATACTGTTACTAAAGTTATGAAACACTTGCATCTAAGAATGTAATCCACAAAAGTCTTGGAGCAAAACTGATATTATATATTTACTGACCAGAGCAATTTTGTTAATTTATCCATTTATTCAAATGACATTGCTAAATATCAGGAACTTTGAAAGGGGGAAAAAAACACATGATTTTTCCCTGAATTAGTGCGGAGCCAAGTGGAAGAGATGGGATAACAAAATGATCAGTATAATAAAGTGGATTAGGAAAGACTAGGTGGCTCAGCCGTTGAGCATCTGCCTTCTGCTCAGGTTGTAATCCTGGGGTCCTGGCATCGAGTCCCACATCAGGCTCTCTGCAGGGAGCCTGCTTCTCCCTCT
Organism: Canis lupus familiaris; assembly: GCF_011100685.1. NCBI lineage: Eukaryota > Metazoa > Chordata > Mammalia > Carnivora > Canidae > Canis > Canis lupus. Next base: position 21,063,349 of record NC_049234.1, on the reverse strand, counting down.
GCCTGTGTCTCTGCCTCTCTCTCTATGTCTCTCATGAATAAATAAAAATAAAATCTTAAAAAAAATAATGGGTTAGTTCTAAGTTGTTGAGAGATACAGAGCATTGAATGATTTGAGATATTCTACAAGGAAATCATAGAGAATCCTTCTTACAGGAGGTGAAGCCAGAAATTTCTTAAAGAACAAGTTAGAATTTTCCAAATGAAGGAAGTACCAGAGGAAGGGAGGAAATTATTTGAGGGAAAGTGGTAACCATAGGCAAATGCTCAGAGAAGTAGCATACTGTATGCAAGGAACTACAAGAAGTGTGATAAGAGGCAGAGCTGAAAATGCTAGAAATAAAACTGGAGAGATGTACCTATTCAGTAGTTCCACCCATTCTAGATTTAACCTGAGGCAGCTGGAAGAGGGGAGGGAGGAGGACCCAGCAGGTCTGTAACATGTTAAAATTGGATTTTAAATCCAATTAGAGTGAAGTAAGTCAGTCGGAGAAGGACAAACATTATATGTTCTCATTCATTTGGGGAATATAAATAATAGTGAAAGGGAAAATAAGGGAAGGGAGAAGAAATGTGTGGGAAATATCAGAAAGGGAGACAGAACGTAAAGACTGCTAACTCTGGGAAACGAACTAGGGGTGGTAGAAGGGGAGGAGGGCGGGGGGTGGGAGTGAATGGGTGACGGGCACTGGGTGTTATTCTGTATGTTAGTAAATTGAACACCAATAAAAAAAAATAAATTAAAAATAAATAAATAAATAAATAAATAAAATCTTAAAAAAAACCAAAAAAAAAAATAAATAAATCCAATTAGAAATTAAATCCAAAATTGGACTTTAAAAAACATTGTTCTCTGGAGGATGATTTACAGTGATAAAATTAGGAGCTAAGAGACAGATTAGGAAACTGAAGTAGTAGTCCAGCGGAGAAAGGTGTAGGGTTAAAGACCACTCCTCGGTTTAGAGCTCAGTGTATCCATATGCAACTGTAAGGTTTTTATTTTGTTTTTTGTTTGTTTGTTTTGTTTCATTTAGAGAGAGAGAGAGCAGGCGGGGAGGGTCAAAGAGAAGGGGGTGAGAGAGAATCTCAAGCAGGCTCCACAGCCAGTACAAACCCAACACTGGGCTCAATCTCATGACCCTGAGATCATGACCTGAGCTGAAGTCAAGAGTCAGACACTTAACCAACTGAGCCACCTGGTAGCCCTACAGCTATGAGTTTTTTATTCCTTATAGTGGCAGACACATCTAAAGAATAACCAAGATCCCTGCCTCCTTATAGCTTTTTGCAATCTCCTCTCCTTGAGTGTGGGAAGGACTTGTGATTTACTTCTAATCAATAAAATATGGCAAAGGGGATGACTCTGATATCACCCTCATGATTGGGTTAAAATATATGAGACTCTACTTTGCTAATTAACTAACACTAGAGATTCTTCTTGCTATCTTGACAAATTAAAGGGCCATGTTGGAAAAATCCACATGTCAAGGAATTGTGGTAACTTCTAGAAGCTGAGAACAGGTTTGAATGCATAGCCAGCCAGAAGATGTGGCCATCAGTCCTTCAACACAAAGATAAATTCTGCTAAAAACCTATGTGAACATCTTCACATAGGGGTAAGAAGGAGACTTTCAGCAGCCATTCCTTCTGATGAGAATGCAGCCCAGCTGACTGATTATAGCCGTTCAGAAAACCCAGGTAAGCTTCCTGATCCACAGAAACATTGGGATAATAAATGTGCATTGTCCTAATTAAAAAAAATGTGGTTGTTATGCAGTAAGACATAACTAATACAAGTATTTATTATAATGTTAAATGTATTTCTCTGTGTGGACAGGTTCCCCAGAATACAAAATCATTCTGGAGCTGATTTTTTTATTTATATCTGCCAACTTAGCTTTAATGGCCTGCATAACTTGCCTGTCTTTGAGCTCTCCATAATGGTCTGGTAACTCAGATTCAGTTTATGGAAATTGCCCTCAGCAATATATTTAAGTACTTTTGTTTTCAGTGCCAAAAATTCTGGGTTCTTGAGTGATATTTCTAGGAGTATGGCTTAGCTATCAACCAAAATGCCTTTTCTCTAGTGCACTGATCTCGTGCCAAGATGGTAAAGTTCTCCAAATCCCCTGAATGCTTTGATTGATTTTAATTACAGTGAAGTCTATTGACATAAAGCTAAATGCCATTTCCAACAGCAACAGTGTTGCCAAGCATTATCAGAAATCTCTGAGAATCAGGGGAAGTGGCTTCCAAAGGCAAAGCCCATTGAGGGGATTTCTTTGTCAATCAACACCTTCTCAGGCTGCCTCTTTGTTGTATATTTGAAGGGCATTCTTCCATTCTCTAGCTTTGTTCAATCTCCTCTCTGAGTGGCATCTCTTCAGCCTTCTGATATTTTGTCTCAGTTGTGAAGCTATTCTAACCTCTGAGGAGATTAAGAAATTAATGTGCAAGACCATTATAGTTTGATAGCCACCATTCTCAGAAAGCTGCAAGGACAGAAATATGTAAAAATAAAAAGGACACATCTAGAGGTCATTTCAGGGATCTTGTACTATCCCTGGACTATTGCAATGACTTTTGCATGATAGTGACCATACCCAAATATTTCTGTAGCCCTCGTCCAAGTCACAATAACTGATTCTAGTGTGCAATCTAGTGTCTAATTCTGGTAAGAGAATGGAAAATTTTACATGATGAAGTCTTCTCAAGGATGCTCTGAGAATTTGGTATTTCTCAGCATGGCCATAGGAATTGACTCTGGTTTCATGCAAGACATAAACCTTGAAGCGGGTTCCATGTAATGAATAGGATTTAGAGAGATAGAAATTTTGGAAGATTAAATTAAGTGGGATAAGTGCTCATAAGACTACACATTGGGCAGCCCGGGTGGCTCAGCAGTTTAGCGCTGCCTTCAGTCCAGGGCATGATCCTGGAAACCTGGGATTGAGTCCCATGTTGGACTCCCTGCATGGAGCCTGCTTCTGTCTCTGCCTGTGGTTCTGCCTCTCTCTCTGTGTGTGTCTCTCATGAATAAATAAATAAAATCTTAAAAAAGAAAAAAGACTACACATTGCATACAGATGGAAGAAGATGGGTATGGCCAAGTTGAGGATAAGTGTTGATGGCCAAAGACAGGGAGGAACTCTGCCTTATTGGAATGTAATACTGTAATTTCAAAGAAATGGGGATAAAGTGAGGTTATAATTGACTAGAGGGTACTTTAAACTCTTTAGTGAGAATTAGAAGTTTGATTCAAGTATCTCTACCTTAAATTTTACCTTTCCGAGAAAACTCTGCATAGCAGTCCTGTTTGATTTAAGAGCCACTCCTTCATTGTATCATAACTGCATTTTTCACAAGATAATGTAAATAACAATTTACTTGCTTTTCTCTTCCAGTGTTCTCAAGGACTGGAGTAATGACTTCTTTTCTCAAAAAAATGGTGGTGGGTAGGACAAGGATATGGGCAGGGAGAGAGGAAGAAAAAAAAGATGTAAGGTATTAGACCTTAAGGTAAAAAGAACCTCTAATGACATGCCATATACTAGCTTAGCTCTTAAGAAAACCAGTCAAGGGCAGCCTGGGTGGCTCAGTGGTTTAGTATCACCTTCAGCCCAGTGTGTGATCCTGGAGACCCGGGATCGAGTCCCACGTTGAGCTCCCTGCATGGAGCCTGCTTCTCCCTCTGCCTGTGTCTCTGCCTCTCTCTCTCTCTGTGTGTCTCTCGTGAATAAATAAATAAATAATCTTAAAAAAAAAAGAAAAGAAAACCAGTCAAACTTAATCCTCAGTTTCTTCATCTGAAAATAATAGAATTAATAACAGCTATCTCTTCAAAAGATCCCTGAGAGGGTGAGAGAGATATTGAATATAATAAGAATACTTCAGAAAATGTAATACTACATGAGTGACTTGTTACTTGCAGGCTCTTTATAAAGTAATGCATTATAGATGCAGTGTTTTGAGAAAACTCATGCTGTGGGGAAAGAAAGACAACTCTAGTTTTACGGATGGTCATGAAAATGTTATTTATATAATAAAATGTTGGAAATCAGCTACATGATCAACAATAGAGAGTTGTTTGAATAAACATTCATTTAGTCACAAATTAGACTATTATGGAGTCAAAGTAATGGGATAGGAGAATCTTCAATTGTTTGGGAAATTAGTAATACTATATGGAAAAGTTTTCAAAATATTAGTCATACGTGGCCATCTATCTGTGTGTTGTCTATGTGTGAGTTCACATAGATGTGTATATATACAAAGACATGCAAACAAATATGTTATGGATTATTTTTCTTATTTTCAATTACCTTTTTTAACAAACAGTTTGTAAGTTGTAAGTAACAGAACCCATCCCCTTCCATACCATCAGCTTGTATTAATCCCATACCAATATTTTAGCTTCAGAACACGGTAGAAAAAGAAGCAGTGATCATTCTCAGCATGAAGATCTATGTGGTACAAAGTCCTCCTCAGAAGAGGAAGAGGGTGACAGCTGTGTGAGCAATCCACCTTCTGGACCACAAAAATGTCTCTGACAGTGTTACAAACACTTTTTAGAAAGAAAATAAATAGTAGCAGATAGGTCCTGGTGTGTGAGAGATTGGAACAGAGTAGCATAGACTCCATTCCACTTTGGACTGGTTGCTCCTATTTTCAACTTGACTCTAGAGCAATGAAAGTGAAGGAGGCCTGGAAAAGAAACCATAAGACTTGGTTTCGGCCAATTCTGTCTTCAACTAGCTGTATGACTTGAGGCATATTGCTTCAAGTTGCTTCCTTGTCTATAGGGAGTAGAAGTGCCCCCTGACTCTGAAACATTTTGTTTTTGTTTTTGTTTTGTTTTGTTTTGTTTTTTGAGTATGGGAATATATTAATCCGGCCACACACCATCCTGTATTCTCTTTCAATATTTATTTATTCAGAACACAGGGAGTGTCTCACCCTTTTTCAAAGGACCATCTGAGCCAAGTAGAACAAAGGAAAGCTATAACGTGTTGCATTATGTGCTGGGGTTTATTAACTAGTTTCTGCATCCCAACAACCCAGTGAGGTTACAAACTAGTAACCACTTTATACATAAGGAAAGGAGGCCCCATGGAGTAAAATAACAGCACATAGTTGAGGAGAAATTTACACCCACATACATCTGACTCCACAGACAGTGACTTTCCCACTAACTATACTTCTGTGTTTCTGAACTCATTTTAAATGATGACTTGAAATTCCTAAGGGTAGATGTCTATCTTGCATGGGTATCAGAATGTACTGGATAAATATTTGTTTAAGGAAAGGATGTAAGAAAGAGAGAAAAAAAGAACACTGTAAGGATTTCTGAACTGTGTAGGCTCCCCTCCACCCCCCAATAAAATGAAGGAAGGAAAAGAAAAAAAGGGGAGGGCAGTAGGGAGAGAGGGAAGGAGAAAGGAAGGAAGAAGGAAGGAAGGAAGGAAGGAAGGAAGGAAGGAAGGAAGGAAGGAAGAAAGAAAGAAAGAAAGAAAGAAAGAAAGAAAGAAAGAAAGAAAGAAAGAGAAAGAAAGAAAGAAAGAGAGAAAAGAAAAGCAATTTTTAGGACAATAACGATTCAAATGCTTCTTCAGCAAAAACGGATGGATGCACTGAGGATGAATTAGCCTCATTGTTCAGCATTTTCCACATAGGTTTGATGTCAGATTCTTCTTCTTTTCTAATGGGGTCTATGGTGGGAGGCCAAGGGGGAGGCTAGTGATTGTATTTAATTATGTTCAAAGAAAGTTAGAGAATACTCAGCAGATGTCAGGCTTACAGCTGGGATCCCATAACAAATGCTGCTCTGCTATCTCGCTTTCTATGTTCCTGCAGCAAAGCAGGGCCCTGAAAATGCCCAGCAGACACACTGGCTGGGGCTGAGTGAGAAAAGATAACAAATCTTAAGGAAACATGTTGCTTATTATTCCTCATAATGAGAGCTGCCAGGGAGTACACTGAGCAGGCCTCCGGCTGATACCAGGATACAAAGGATCTTAATGCATCCCACACAAGGATGTCATTTGCAATCTGGAGCAACAAAAGAGATGGAAGGTAGGCCTTGTTTCTTGATACTGTATATCCCAGGGAGGACAAATAACAACCACACAGTTTGCTTTCCCAAGCCCCACAGGCATTCAAAAGAAGCCTGTTGACTGCAATTAGGATACCCCAGCTCTTAAAAGTCAACCTTCCCAGCAGGCAGTGAGATTCTATCATGGGCCATACAGCCTGGGCATGTTTCAGATTTAGCATGGAGGCAGACTCATGGAAGGAGATGACGAGAAAGAAAACCCTAATGACTTAAAATTCACAGCCCCCTCAAGGGGGGTCTCCACTGATGCCTCCCAGATAGAATAGGCTAGTTTCACACTTTGTAGAGAAACATGCACACACACACACACACACACACACACACACACACGATTTTCTTTCTAGTCCTACCAAACTAGGCCCACCTATGTGATTACCTACACATGGCTTCCCTAAGAGCTAGCGTTCATCTCTCCACCTAAAGGCTTTTTCACATGGGAGTGCTCTAGTGTAGGTCAGGTGAGAAGTTCTGGGGAGCTAAGGCCCCAGGATTTATCCTCAATGGATGAAGAGTAGAGTGTGTCAATGAATGTCCCAGATTCCTCATAGGCAGTAGGGCAACACTCTGGTGTATTCTGTATCTCCTGGTGAATCCAAAGCCAAACTGAGCCCTAGATATCACCACTGTGATATTTTGACATCCATGACTGGCTTTTCTCCTTTCCTTATCTCCCCTAACCATTCTCTCACCTCGATTCCTGAGTGTGCATCCCAATTCTTATTTGCACTTGTCTCGGGCTCTGCTTTTGAGGGAAATCAAATTCAGGGAGTTGGCCAAGAGATTTTAGATTTCCTTCCATGCTTCCATTTATAAACCTAGAGGCACCCCACTGTCTATGGAATAGGTAGAAAAATCTCACAGGGATATCTGTGATTCATCTCAGAAAGATACTATGTATCGAAAACACATTAATTCCAGAATGCTGTTTATGATTTCATTTTTTTAAGTCTTAATATATAGGCTTACTTCAATCTGAATTTCTCACTTAGCTGGTGTATATTTTTCTCCTTTGCCTTCTTTAAGTGACTCTTTACTTAGTAAGGCTTTTTATGATTTCAAAAATAGGGTGGAGTCTCCCTCTCTACATCAGCATAACCTTTTGCAGATACCTCTATTAAAACCATTTACAGCCTTCACCACAAAACTATGAGTAGCTTCAGAATAGACATTATTTTTTTCTTATCATTGTATTCTCAATTTCTATCACAGTGGCTGATATTTAGTAGATGCTTAATCAAAGTGTGTTGTTTGGCTAAATGAATAAAAAAATGAAATATCCATGTTTGATTTTCAAGGGCAGGTTTTGATGACTTTGCTACTCTCCTTTCCAATTCTAGGAAATGATACAATTTTCTATCCTAGGTTATCTATGGAGTCAATAATATTTTCTCAAAGATAAGTGACATATAAAATATTACAACTTACCAGACTGGATACGTTGCTGAAATTGATTGTGTCTTCCTTTTATAGTGTATGTATCAGAATAACATACTCCATACTGATACCCAACACAGAGAGGGGTGATGACTAAGGCAATGAGCTTGGTGAGTGAGACTTGGTGAAACAGAGGGACTTTTAGAACCACAGGACCTAAATTCAGCTCATGGTTTTGCTAGAGATTTTAATCAACCTACTTGAGATTTCTGCTTCTGGGAGAGCCTCTTGGTTTCTGGTCAGGTCATGATCTCAGGGTCGTGAGATTGAGTGCCACGTTGGGCTCTGCTCAGCACAGAGTCTGCCTCTCTCTCTTCCTCCCTCCCCCAGCTTATTCTTTCTCTCTCTCATATAAATAAATAAAATCTTTTAAAAAAGGTTTCTGCTTCTGTATCTATAAAATGGAGATAGTATTTAATTTCCAATGTATATTAAAACGTTTAATGAAACATAACACACAAATGAATTTTGTAAAATACCATGTAGTAGTCACATATGTGTGCATGCATACATGTGTCTTTCTCTAAATATACATATATTTACATATATACAAATATATGCATATATTTACATGTTTATAATTCTTATAATTTTAATGATAAATGCTTTATATAAAATAGGTCTTTAGGAGCCAAAATGAACACCACAAAATGCAGCCTAGAGATTTAGGGTTTGATATGGAGCCAGAAATTTGGGTAGAATTTTGCTTTTGAGCTGCATCCCAAATAATGAGAACCTATCTTGGTTTTAAAGACCTCTGGAAAAGCACCTCCATTGCTCAGATATCCTCACAATTTGAAGTGGGAAATTTAGGTACTGTATACCTGAATATATAAAGCAGTGTAAGCACATGTATTTTTTTCAAAGTATTTGGGAAGAAATTTCTGGGATTGAGATAGCACAAATACAGTTTTCTTGTTCTAACAAAAGTTGATTCCAGAACTGGCACTTGATATCTTCCTCACTTTCATGGAATAATTCAAGTGGTTTCCCAGGGTGTTGCAAAATTTAATACTTCTGGTTGTGATTATTTCCAGGAAGAAGATTGTTCCTGCAAGAAAATGTGCCAGCAGTGCTATATGGCATGTAGAGTTATGCAATCCCACACACTGACCAGAATGGGATATTTGTGTGCGTATTCAGCAGCTAGGATTTATGGGATCCTGTGTGTCATAGGTCTGCACAAAGTTTAGTGATGCAATGAAATGGGGCAAACAGAAATGCCCTGGGAAAGATGAGTGAGCCAGCAACCACAAGTATAGAAGGAAGTCTAGTCCATCCATATAATCCCAACGCAAAAAAAAAAAAAAAAAATAATGACAAATGATTTTCTAGAAGCATTTATTATGAGATAGGGAAAAAGTAGATAACGAAGTTTACTATAGGGATGGGAATTCAGAGCAAGTAATAGGCATTGAGGTAGAGGGTAGGTATTAGCACAACTCTGCAACTGAGTAAAAATGTCACAAGCGTAAAGGCAAAGAGCCAAGGCCAGAACTTTAGTTTCTTGCAACTGGCTTGAAAAGAATAATTTTGGATCCCAGTTTTAGAGGTACGGAACCACAAATTTAAAAAGTTAAGTACAAGGAAGAAAATAGGGATCTGGTTACCAAATAGGAAATACCAAAGAGGTCCACATCTCAGAAATAGAGCTGAACTGGGTACACAATTAGTGCTTGAGGCTGAGTACTAGAATACTAGTTATAATTGTTCTGTCTTGAGTTAAAAGATCCCGAAGGACTCAGCCCAGATCAATCCTCAAAGTTAGACTGAACTTGCTCTGGTTTGGAGAAGCAGTGCGAGCAAAGACTAGCAGCCAAGCAGAGACTTGTATTGTGGATACTATGGTATGAAAATAACAAGTGTCCATCATAGCATAAAGCATTTTCTGTGTCTCACTGATTAATCCTTCAGAATCACCGTCTTTGAGAAATCAGACCTCATGTCCTAAGCTTCTATAGCTTCTTTTTAAGAGACGATTTTTTTCCTTTTCCTTCTAGAGTTTTGAGATTAGATCTATCAGGGATCTTGTCTTGAAGGCTAAAGTAATGAGTTATTCAAGTTTCATGGTGGAAATTATCCTTTCCCAAATCCAATTACATTCCAGCTGGCAAATAGCACTGGCTGTCTCAAAACCCAAACATCTGGAAGAAGGTTTGAATTGGCCATCTCCCTGCCTCTTATGTCTGAAACCTTTTTGATGGTAGGTTAAGAAACACGGTTTTGGCTGGACAAGATAAATATATTTTTTTAACCATTAAATCTCTGAAGTACCATAAAGTGGACCAAATAAGATATAGAAGTCACAAAAGCCATAAATCCCTAATTTATTTAATAATTGTATCTCAACTGCGAGACTGAGACCAACAAAACCATGGATTTGTTTTTAAGACATCATATGTTGTGACTCTAAAAGATCAAACTGACAATTCATTTATTTGTGGGCTACTCAGTTAACTAAAGAGTTCAGCTATCCAAAAAGGGTGGTCTGAACAGAGCTGTTGTTTGGACCTTATGTTGACCCAGAGACTGGAAGGAAGACCTGAAATTAAATGTTCACATCTAATCTTGACCTCCATTCTTTAAGGATTTCTTTCTTAGGTTTAGCAGGAAACACTGCTACAAAGAAATGCTCAGTTTGAGAGGCTACTGAGCTGTTTACTAACTCTGAATACCAACAACCTCTTTATACCTTCTGGTCCTTGGTTTCTTCATCTGTAAAATGTCGGTGGTAATTGCCGGGTTTAGCTGTGCTATTACAATAGATAATATATGCAAAGATATGCCAAACAGTTGGTGCTCATTACCTGGCACTATTTTTTATTGTTGCTATTACTAAGCAATGAAGCAGAGATCAGACTGGCACCATACACCAGAAGCATTGAGAATTGGTGCCTGGATTGACATGGGTTTACAATGCCCAATCTGTAATAATTAGTGAGGGAGTCAGGAGACAGTTGACATCAGGGAGCGTAAAATGTGTTCCTTTGGATAAATCTGGAATTCAGCTGTGGAAAAAGTCCATTCCTCTCTTCCCCCCTTTAAGGATACCCACACAAGTATCAGCAAGGGCTAGCCCCCGTCCTCTTTCTCTGTTCTCATACGGCAGCAAATCTTTGCTAGAAGTTTCCTGCTGAAGTTCCCAAATCTGTTCACCCTGTTTCCTGTTGGGAATACATACTTAATAATATCTCCTACTATCTGAAATTCTTTTTCTTATTTCAGTAATTCTTAGAGTCAGTGTTTGAAAAACTAGAGGTTTAAAAGGAGTTTATTTCCTCTCTGATTCCTCGCCTGCAATCAAATTTAATAATCTAGTATGATAATTTTATGAGAAATCAAAGTTACTCATAACGCAAATTTATATTAATAAACTCCTACGGAAGCATTTTCTAATAAAAATAGTCACTACTAAAATCTTTTTTTAATTCTTTCCGCATCAATTTTCAAATGGATAAATATTCTTTATTTGTTACAAATTTTCTGAAACTGTAAATTCATTGACTCATTCAACAAACATTTATTGAGTGATTAAGAAGTCTCAGGCACTGTGGGATTTTTCCTTCCTGGGAAACATTAATGAACAAGACAATTATCTTAAACCTGTCCTCATGGAGCTTAGAATCTAACAAGAGAAATAGAAATGAAACAGCAAATCAACTTCATATGGTGGAAAGAATGCTTTTTATTAAAGTCAGGAAGCCAGGGGAAGGTATTTCTCTTGTAGAGAGACTGTTTATTTGTAAAAATACATTGATGAACTTTCTTAGTATGAAAAATCAGGCCCTTAGAGTGATTTAATGGATTTAGTCAGTGTTTCTCAAACCTGGTTGCATTTAAAATAACTTACGTAAATTAAAACAAACAAAACCAAAAGGCAATGCTCCCCCGCAGGAACTTCTGATTTCATTGGTTGGGTGAGATCCAAACAGGATTTTTGTAATTCTCACTAAGTGTTTCTAATAGGTAATTCCAAGAGCATATTTAATTTGCTGTGCTAGAATGTGAAACCACTCCACCTTCTACCACCACCATTATCACCACCCCCAACATTTCAGGCAAGTTTGAAATACTTTTACTCTGTTCAATAAAAGAAGAGGGGTCATATCCTATAAGGAGCAAGGAGGTGTTAAAAACATGTGCAAACTGGAGGGTATTATGCTGAGTGAAGTAAGCCAGTAGGAGAAGGACAAACATTATATGTTCTCATTCATGTGGGGAATATAAATAATAGTGAAAGGGAATATAAGGGAAGGGAGAAGAAATGTGTGGGCAATATCAGAAAGGGAGACAGAACGTAAAGACTGCTAACTCTGGGAAACGAACTAGGGGTGGTAGAAGGGGAGGAGGGCGGGGGGTGGGAGTGATTGGGTGACGGGCACTGGGGGTTATTCTGTAAGTTGGTAAATTCAACACCAATTAAAAAAAAAAGTAACTTTGGAAAAAGTTTATTTTATTGTTAGTAGCTGAGAGCTATAATTATGGGCCCTCAAAATGCAGAAGTGTTTGAAACAAAGTTCCCCTCTGAAAACTAAGCAATAAATCAACTAAGGAAACTGCAGCAAAAGTATGGCAAGTTAGTTCAAACTAATGTAGCCACAGAGCTAAAAACAGAATAAGTGGTTCAGAAGAGGAATCATAGGAAAATGAGGCAAACACATGAAGTGGAAACAAATAGGGCAGAAGTGGATAACCCTTAGCCTTTGTTTTGACTTTGAGTTTTTCTGATCCTCATGATAATATCACTCCAAATCTGGAAATGCAGATGGAAAAGGCTTACCATTACGACAGTGATCTTAGCTAAAGATGTGCAAGAGCATATCTGTTCCCATTGCCAAGAGAATCACGGTTGTGAGATGCACCACGTGACATCTGAATCATCAAACTCCTTACAACTGATTCCACGGTCATGAAGCAACCTCTGATTAAAATTTGGCTTCCCGTGTACATCTGCCTACAGGGACTCAAGGGGCTGATTATATAGGCTTTGAGTATATCCAGTTCTCATAAAATTGTGCAGTAGCTTCTGATTATAATTTGGCATCCTGTTCATCTTGACTACATGAGGAAAATAAATTGGTTACATGAACTTGACAATCTCTGATTGTGTGACAATGATTTCTTACTGTAAATTCAAAAGCTGGCATTGTTTTTATACATCAGGCTCAAGAACTTGGTCCATTTTAATCTATCTCAGCAGATGGATATGTTCATGTGATGACAATATTAGATATGTTGGCCTGCAACATTGAGATTCTAGATATGGTGCATTTACTAGAGTATATATCTCTTCCTTGCAGAAATGAGAAGCTATGATTTTGCTATTTGACAAGCCATGATATTGTTCATGAGGGTTTTCTTTTATTTGAAACTTTATTTCAGTTCTACCTGGTTCAAGAACTTTCTACCCATCCCCAAAATACTGGGGTAGACAGCGTGTTTGTTTGTTTGCTATTAGAGACCAGGGTAATGTCTGATAATAAATTCACTACCAATTGCAGTGGCTTAAATAAGATAAGCATTTCTTTCCCTCAGCTGTAATAGCCCCAAACTAGGTGGGTGGTCAACTGTAGGTAAACTGTTCCATTCTCCAGGTTATCCAAGGATCCAGGCTTGTGCAGTGGCTCTGCCATCCTCAAAATATGGCCTGTTTTCTGGATTTAAGAAGGCTGGTTCAATGTTGATCACATTCTACATTTTCCCATTAGTGGGAAGGAGGCAGAGAGGAAATTCATGATGAGCAACCACGTTGTTTTGTGACATTACAATAAATGTACTTAAGATTCAGTTCCAATTTCGGGATTTTGAAAAGAAGTATATGTACATCATGAGGATTTGGGAATAAGTTAGTACACATATATGCTTCAGCAAGAGTATCTGACTATATAATAAGTACTACACGAGTTATTATGATTAACCTCACTTTATTGTTTCGAAATGGGGTTAATAAGAATAGAGATTTGAATCACAGAATGGACACACATCACTGAGTGAACTTCAAAAAGTAATACAGTTGTTACTGTTACTTTATATTTAGAAAAACATTATAATCACATCCTCTATTGTATAAGATATACATTCATATGGTGTGAGGGTAAAATGACTATTAGCCACACATTCCCCATACTTAATATTTTAATGTCTTTAATATTAGGGTTTCACCACAAGTGTTATTCATTTTGTCTTTCATGGAACCTTTCCCTTTCTTTGCAACAAACTGATCTTTGCTTCTTAATGTTTTACTTCTCTATTTCCTCTCTTTCCCTCTCTCTCCTTCCCTCTCTCCTTCTTTCTTTCTCTCTCAACACACACACACAAACACACACAGAGATTTGCTCTGCAATACAGGCAGAAGAGGTACCTAAGAATTCTTCCAGAAATATTTATGATTAGGAATAAACTGGGGGAACACCTGGGTGGCTCAGCAGTTAAGTGCCTGCCTTTGGCCCAGAGTGTGATCCTGGAGTTCCAGGATTGAGTCCCACATCAGGCTCCCTGCATGGAGCCTGCTTCTCCCTTTGCCTATGTCTCTGCCTCTCTCTCTCTCTCTCTCATGAATAAATAAATAAAATCTAAAAAAAAAAGAATAAACTGGGGACTTACATGATTCTAAAGACCACCAGGATGACAAATGTAGTCAGAAAAATGTCCCCTAAAATTCTAGATTTTTTAAAGATTACTTTCAAAATAGCATTGGATTACATTTTGCTTATTTATTGTTAATCCAATAAATATTTATTGAGCATATATAATGTGCCAATATTTGTATTCAACACTGGGAACTCCATGGTGAGAAACATCTGGCAGGGAGTGCCCTTGCTGTATTGGAACACAGAGTTTAGTGGGGATATGCACATTAATGAGAAAGTAATACATGCAAAGGTGGAAATTATAATCAATGGGCATAGTGTTTCAGTGGAGCAAAAGGAATAAGCTCTAGGGATCTGCTGCACTACACTATACCTACAGTAAACAGTAATATATTGTATAGCTGAGTATTTGCTGAGACGGTAGATTTCCAGTTAAGTGATCTTTCCACAATGTATTTTTTTAAGTGTGAAACTGGACACCAAAAAAGTTCTCTATACATTTCATTTCATTTGACAATGTAAGGAAGTGTGTATTCGACACACAAGAGATACACAAGGAGAGCTTCTCTAAAGAAAAGCAACTGAACAGAAATTTTAAATAAGGAGAGGTTTAAGAGTGAAACGAAGGAGTGGGGAAGAGTGTTCCAGATGACAGCCTTGTGGTCCATTGACAGGTTGTGTATTGTTTTCCTCATTATTATATATAATTATTTGTATATAAGTGCATACTCCTATCTTGTAACTTATTTAATAGACAATATCATAAATATTGGGCCTGGGTTTCTTCATCTATGAATTGAAGGGTTGCACTAAATATTTCCTCAAATGTTCAGATTTAAAATCTAAAACCGCATGACTTCATAAATTTTCACAGATCTTGGGAAAAAAATGTCATACTAGGAGAATAAATGTTAAACTCATTTTTCGTTAAGTATCAAATATAAGCCTTCAGAGGATACTCAGTTATTATCAATACTTGATCATCAAACTAAAACACATTTTTCCAAAACATCAATTGTTTGATGTCCTGTTTTGACATTCTAAACTCACATACAACTGCAATAACACCTGGTGATAGAACTAATAAATGCTTAGTAATGAAATGATAGGAATAAAAATAACTTTAACATTGGAAAATATGATAAATATATTTATAATAATGATAGACATAAAATCAATAACCTAGTTAAAATCAATCATGTCTAAAAGAATATAAAACCCACAAAGATAATTTCTGGGACTTTGGTAAATTTGAGAAAAAAATAAATTATCTTGATTAAGGTAGGGTAAAGATGTGTAGAAGACAATTTTCATAAATTATCTCATTTGATCTCCACAAATCCAATGAAGCATGTATTATTATTACTTATTTTAAAGTCACGAAAATTTTCACTTGGTAGATTGTTATCTAGCGTAAAGCAATGTTAAAATTCAGGGATTTAAGCTCTACTGAATCCTTACATTGAATGGATTGCTGTCTGATTCAAGTATCTTCTTTTCTACTAAAAGCCTGTTTTGCAAACTATACCCATAATCTGAAAGCCCTAATTTCCTTCTTCTAATTCTCTCCTCTCCACTGAAGATTTTTAATTTCCTCTTATCAAGGTTGTTTTTAGAAAAGGAACAAAAACTCTCAATGAAATCTCTGTAACCAGAACAATCCAGCCTGTCTTTACTAGAATTAGCACCATGACCTAAAAATTAAAGTTCCATTGATATGATCCCAGTGCCACCATTTCAGAAGACTGGATGGCTGTCTGCAGGATATGAGTTCATGTTGGTGTCCTTAAAGCCATATACCTTGGGCAGTTGTCCAATCTATCCAGGTGTGCAAAACCTTAGAAGATCCACCGAGAAAAGTACCCAAGCTGGCTCACTCAAGTTTAACCTTTGTAGCCAGAATTGTGCAGGATCACACTTGAATAGCAAATGAAAAGAGCCTTGCAGGATGATTTCTTATCCTCTTTGAATACAGTTTGAGTGAAAATACACTAAAATACTTGCTGAACAGAATCAGCTCCAGTCCTTGACATTCATATAGGATTGCTTGCTACACCCTGAGATGATACACAGATACATAAATTTGCAAATACATGCATTTAATTTTATTGAGTCATATTGGTTTAAGTCGCTTAGCCATTATCACTACCATCAGCAGCTATTAGAGGTTTCTTATGGGTATAATTCTTATAAAGTCATTAATACGTTTCTACATCATTTTAACTAACTTCATGGGATGCTTTAGATGTCATTGAACCTGTATTTGTAACTATTTGTGATGTTATGGTCATTTTCTAATCCACAACTATGCCCTTCTCTTTATGTCTTCAATTATTTTTGCAAATTGTTTTGATGTCTGAGACCCAATTCCAACATGGGGGAGGCGGTTTTCCAATACCTTCAACAAGCAATTCTCAGATACCAGCAACATGAATTCAACTCAATTCTGACACTATCCAAATGGCATCAGATTCTACAGACAGAAGGTTCAGTCCTATAAGACCACCCCCTCTTAGGTTGGATTAATTTGCTAGAATGGCTCACAGAACTCAGAGAATTACCATTTTATTTTTTTCTTAAGATTTTATTTATTTATTCATGAGAGACACAGAGAGAGGCAGAGACATACGTGGAGGGAGAAGCAGATTGCCTGTGGGGAGCCTGATGCCGGGCTCCATCCTAGGACACTGGGATCACGACCCAAGCTGAAAACAGATGCTCAACCACTGAGCCACCCAGTCATTCCTACCAGTTTATTATAAAAGGAAGGAACTCAGAACAGCCAGATAGAAGAGATGCATAGAGCAAGCTATGTGAGAGGAGGCACAGAGCTACCATGCCCTCTCCTAGGCACACTACTTTCTCCCATCTCCATATTTTCATCAACTCAAACTCTCTGAACCTGGTTCTTTTGAGGTTTCATGGAGGCTATATTATACAGGATGATTGATTTTATCATTGGCCAGTGACAATTGATTCAATCTCTAACCCATCTCCCATTTCTGGAGGTCAGTGGGGTGGAACTGAACGTTTCAACTCTCTAAAGACAAGGTTAGATCCACTGGTAGCCAGTTCCCATCCTCAGGTGCTTTCTGAAAGTCATTCGTTAACATAACAAAACGCACTTCATTGCTCTCACCAGTTAAGAAATTACAAGGGTTTGGGGAACTCTGTGCAGGAAAAGGGGAGGAAGACTAAATATTCCTTATTACAAATCAAATTTTCCAAAATGCTTTCAAAATTTACAATTACGTTATTTGAAATCCCCAAAGTTCCCCAAATATCCATGTGGAATAAATGTCATAGTATCAGGTAAGACCTCCATGATAACTAATCCAGAGTTTAAGTACTTTAATAAATCTTTAGTAATTTAAGTGAAGTTATACAAAGTCTAATTGAGAATTACATCATACTTACAAGTCAGCAGTCCTATAGGTCCCATTTGTTATCCTCTCTGTAATCTGACATACCTGAGGTCAAATCATACATAGCTCCATAGCTCTTTGTGACCGTGGTCAGTATGTTTTGCCATAAAATAGTAGTAACTATTGTGTTGTGAAGATTTAACAATACATGAAAGCAATTAGCAAGGTTATCTTGCCTATAGGAAATCATCAGTCAATTAATAGTAGCAACAACATTACTAACATGACTTGTTAACCTTAAGAATAAAATTGTCAGTTATTTTACCAGCAAAATGTTTATTCAGGAAAAGCAGAGAATTGCAGTCAGGGATAAGCAAGCTATGGCAAAACCATAGGCAAGCCTGAGAACAAAGGAGAGCAACACTCTTTTATAGAGGAAAGGGGGAGTTTGGGAAGGGCTGTTATAAACAAAAAGACCATGGAAGTAAAGTGCGAGTTTGAAGTGTAGTGGCTTTTCTTTTCTTTTTTTTTTTTTTCCTTTTTTTTTTTAGTGGCTTTTCTTTGAGTTGTGACTGTCTCTCATTCATTGGCTGGGCTGCTCGACAACAAGTGGTAGGGCCATGAGAGTTTCCCTTTCTGGCCTTTCAACTCCATTTTAGTGAAGTTTCCCTGTATTAATTTTCACAGATAAATAGTAATTTATCTTTTATTTTCTTTGGAATAGAGTGAACTTTGTCTCTTCATAGAGTTTCCTTATTTGATTCTTCCTTTGTCCTGGAAGACACATAAAACAAAACCTATTCCATTTCTGTGTATATCTAGTGAACTGCATATAGAAAACACTCAATAAATGCCTTAGTATTTTAGGTGACCATCTAAAAGAATAATAATAATAGCTACTAATAATCATGTTTTATTTTAGTCTTTGTCTTATGTTATCTGATATATTTATGATAATCTAGTAAGGTAAGTGCTATTGTATTAGGTTTTGCCCAGAAGTTTTCAAGACTGTGCTAATGAGAGATAGAGGCAAGATTTAAACCAGGACTCCCTGGCTGGTCCTTTTTCAATATGCTTTTCTGCCTACCAGGTTAAACTGGATTTCTGTTTCAGGGAACAAAAATGCATTATATGAGAGATTTTGTATATTACCTCCATCACTCTGTAAGCAGTAAATCTTGAGCACAATTTTTTTTTAATTCAATGGTAAAATTTTAGATGCCAATGAGGATCAGGATATTTCTTTTGGAGAGGGTGATTTCTAGAATCTTTTAACTCATAGCAAAAAGATACTGATTAATACTTCCACACATATGTCTGAAGCTGTTTGCCAGGTTTGAAATCTCGGGATGGATTCAGATGATATTATTGAAACTGGTTTAAATGGAGAGGGTAGGATTTAGGGCTTTCATTAACAGATTGACCAGCTGAAGGCAGGCATCTTAATCCAAAATAATTGGTGACATTTTAAAGACCTAGGATTTGAGGGTGAGATTGCATATTACACACGTTTATAGTTGCTAACAGCCACAAACATTAGACAGTAGGGAAGAGCACACCCTGAATGTTGCAATACATTGGAATTCAAGGTGATAACAAATGCAACATTTTTTTGTTTAGTTCTAAGACTTAACATGAATATAACAGGCCACAAAGTTCTAGACTTGAAGAATTTCTACCCAAAGGAATACATTACCTGAAAATATGATGATTAAAAACAATGAACAATATATTTTTTTTTGCTTGCTAGTTCAGTAAAAAGGAAAGAGTGCCCCATAGTTCAGTTCTCCCCATAAGAGGACAAGGACAATCCTGTAGCTCTCTCTCCCTCCTCTTTGGCACAGGCAGTTGCTGATTACCTTTTCAGGATAACAATAGCAATAATTCACAAAACAGACAGAATCTGCTGGAAGCCCTGAATATGAGGATCATGTTGGGCATGAAACACACCAGGGAAGAATGTTCTGGCACCAGTACCACATGTGGTCACAATAACTACAGAGGGTGAAATCCAAAAAAAAAAAAAAAAATTCATTATGCAAAATAAAATTCTGTGCTGAAATGTTGCATGGCTTCCATAAACAATTGTATTATTTGAAAAATAACAGAGCTGCATGCCGCTGATTTATGTGAAATTTTGGCTCGGTGCTTCTCTCATTTTCAAGAATTTTTAGTCTTTCTTTCATATTTAATTATTTAGTAAATTGAAGAATACCAAAGAAAGATTATTTTGTCCCACTGAGAAAATGTCAATATTATACAGTATATATTAGCTTCTCTTTTTTTAAAACAGCAAAACAGAAACAGATTTATAGTTCTCTCCAATCTACCTCCCAAATAGCCAAAATAGTCAGAATCAACCTGGCTGAATGACAACCAAAACTGCTTTTCTAGTAGAATGTAAATTCTAGGGGTAGATAATGGAAATAAACAAGAAACACATATAAGATAATTTCAAAGAGTTTTCAGCTACGAAGAAAAATAAAGCAAAGCAGCATGATAGAGAGTGGTTTGGAGCATATTCATTTTCTATTTCTGCATAACAGATTTCCAGAAATTTAGCAATTTAAAGCAGCACAATTTATCAACTCACAGTTTTCCTAGGTCAGGAGTCTGGGCATCAGTTAATTGAGCCATCTGCTGAAGGTCTCATCAGGCCCCTATCAGAATGTTGACTGGAGTTACATTCTCATGTGGAGCTCAGGTTATTCTTCCAAGCTCATTCATGTTGATGGCGGAATTCAGTTCCTTGCAATTAATTGTAGGACTAAAGTCCTTATTTCTTTGTTGGCTGTTGGTCGGAGGTAATATCAGCATCTTGAGGCTGCCCTTAGGTCCATGCCATGCGTCTCCCTCCATAGACCCTCACAAAATGATTGCTTCCTCCACATAAACAGAAGAATATCTCTTTCAAAAGGCTTGCCTGATTAGCTCAGGGCCACCCAGGATAATTGCCCTTTGGATTAATTTATAGTCAAGTTATTTGGGACACAATTACATCTGTATACTTCCTTGTGCCAAATAACATAGCACAATGATGACAGGGATCTCCCAACATATTCACAGGACTCCTGCGTATTCAGAGACAGTAGATTATACAAAGTTGTAGGTACTTGTCGGTCATCTTAAAATTCTGACCACTACCATAGTAGATAAGCCCACAACATTAACTAGCATAGCCAAAAAAGACTTCTTAGGGAAGTAATATTTGAGTTGAAACTTAAATGTTGAAAGGAATCCAGCCACATAATAATCATGGAAAAAAATACTAGAGCAGCAGAAATAATGTGTCTGAAGGATTTACTGTAGGAGATAACTTTGTAGGTACAACAAACAGAAGGTCCAAATGCCCAGGGAAGAAAGATAATTTCATTAAGGATCTGTGGGCCATGCAGACTTCAAATTTTAAGATAATAGGGCTGCATTACATGAGTCATACGGAATTTGAATTTGAAGTTCATCAGGAAGTATTAGTGTGATTTAAGCATGAAGAGCCATAATATATTTTTTTGCAAAATTTCAAAATCTTTCTATTTGATTTTTTAAAAATATTTTTTTATCTAAGTAATCTCTACACCCAATGTGGGGCTTGAACTCATGGC
Organism: Canis lupus familiaris; assembly: GCF_011100685.1. NCBI lineage: Eukaryota > Metazoa > Chordata > Mammalia > Carnivora > Canidae > Canis > Canis lupus. Next base: position 21,042,247 of record NC_049234.1, on the reverse strand, counting down.
CCTGAGATCAAGTTGCATGTTCCTCCAGCTGAGACAGCCAGGTGCTCAGTTAGATTTTTATAATCACTTTTTATGCTTGGTAATTAAAAATTCTCACATGAAGGGCAATAACTATGGAAAATAAAACTTATCACTTGGCAAAAAGAGTTTGCTATTGTCCTTACTTGTCACTGTAGGCTGTTCTGAGTTCCCTCCAGGAAAATAAAGACAAAAAAACAAAATATGTATAGATTTAAAATTTAATTTCAAATTAAATCATTTGCATAGTGCAATTTTTTTTCAGTTTTCAAATGATTTTTCCTAGGTGGTTGAACTTTCTAAAGGAGGGAAGAAAGAATAAATATATTGTATCATTACAGAGTACAGTATTATTATTTCCCTGCCAATTGGTTCTAGTCATTCACATAAATGTTATATCTGATTTGAAAAAAGAAAAAAAAAAGTTTTGGAAATAAAGTAGATATTTAATCTCCATGTGGACCAATAAAGTATCTACTGTGGTTACTGACTTTTCAAAGTAAGTAAAGTATAGACCTAGAACCAAAAGCTAGATCTGATTTATGACTTCTACTTCTTGAGAAATGAAATTAAAGGGATATAATTTATCTTAACACCAGGGAAAAAAAACAGAAAACTTGTCAAAATATGTGAAACTGCAGTTCTCAGTATATTGGACATCACATATTAAAGGACAGTGACAATCAAGATATGGGAAACAAATGTGATGAATCTCATGCTTGTCTCAGATTATTGCCTGGAGAGAGTTTCCAGACTGTAGTGCAAGAAGAGGGAATCCAGGCTGTCTCCCAGAGTTGAGGAAATGAAGCAGGAAGCCCAGGAAAGACAAGACAGCAAGAGTCCACAGGGCAAAATACCAGAGAAGAGAAAGCTTAACAGAGAGAAAATCTTAGAGTTTGGTGAAGATTATCTAAGATACTATCCAAGATACTCACTGGATACTGATAAGCATAAGCACATAAGAAAAGTACCCAAAGCTGAGGGGAAAAAAATATACTAAAAGAATGAAAAGGAACAACATCCAGAGGTCACATAATGTCACTAATAGTGTCTGTTCCAACTACTCAGAGCAGAAAGTCTCATCATGAACTGGGCATTAGGTAGTACACTCAGAATAATTATGCTTCAATAGTGGGGAAAATGCAACCTGTATTAAAAACTGCCTATTCTGATCGAACAGGCCTTAAAAGGAAGACTCAAAGAAACAAAACATTTTCATATAACCTAATCACATCTCAGTACAAAGCTTCAGAATATTTTTGGAAAGTACTCCCCCCAAAAAACCTTCACAATTGTGGCATCCAAAAAAGATTAAAAGTTCATAAAAACAGCAGGAAAATGCAATCAATACTGAGGGGAAAAAGCCAATCAGTTGAAACGGATACAACATGAACACAGAATAAAATTAGTAGAAAACACATTAAATCAGACATTATAACAGTGTTCTGTATGTTCATCTATCCAGAAGGGATATTTAAAATATAGAGAGAGACATAAAAGATATTTTTAAAAATACCTAAATTGAACTTTTATAGATTAAAACGACAACGTCTGAAATGAAGGATACACTGAATGGGATGGATGTCATAGTAGACACTGCAGAAGAAGAGATTAGTGAATTTGAAGACACCACAGTAAAAACTATAAAATGAAGCTCATAGAGAAGAAATGGTTGAAAAAAATTGTTAGGATCGATCAGCTGTGGAACTTCAAGAGGCCTAATATATGAGTAATTAGAGTTCTCAAATGAGAGAAGAGAGGAGAGAAAAATAATTTTTGAAGAAATAATGGCTGAAAATATTCCAAATTTGTTGAAAATAATAAGTTGTATACATAAGAAGCTTAATGAACACAAATGCCAAAAACACGAAGAAAATAATATGGCCCATTACATTCAAATTGCTTAAAATCAGTGATAAAAAGAAGTCCTAAAATAGCTAAAGAAAAAAAAAAAAGACATTATATACAAAGGAACAAAATGAGGACAGCAGATTTTCACTGAAACATTGTGAAGGAGAAGACAGTAAAGCCATATTTGCATTAAATACAAGACTCAATTATATACTCTGTAATAAAACAACTTTACATATAAAGAAGACAAAAAGATTAAAATAAAAATAGATTAAAATAAAATAAAACAATATATTAACACTAATCAAAGGAAGCAGAGTAGCTTAATTAATTTTGAATAAAATAGATTTCAAAACAAATAATCCTACTATGATAAGGAAAAGGTATTTCATAATAAAGAATGGAAAAATTCATAATAATCCTAAATGTTTATGCCTCAAGCAACAGAAATTCCAAATACTGAAAGAAAAATTAGTAAAACTTCAAGATGACATAGACAAATCCACTATTAAAATCAGAGATTTCAAGATTACTTCCTCATTAATTGACAGAAAATGTACACAGAAATCAGTAAGATAGGTAAGACTAAAACAACACTATCAGCCAACTTAATTGGCATTTACAGACCACAATACTCAATAACATTATGATATTTCTTTTGATGTGCACACAGAATATTTGCCAAGGTAGAATATATTCTGGGCCCTTCTCCCCCAAAATGTAAGGTAATTCCAGTAAAAAATACGTTATTTCATCACAATGAAATAAAATTAGAAATCAGTAACAAAGATATCTGAAAAATCCTCAAACATGAGAAATTAAATAATACGTTCCCAAATAACTTTGGGCCAAAAAAAGATCAAAAAAGAAATTTTTAAAATTCAGTACTTGGAACTCAATGAAATTAAAACACCAAATCTCAAAATGTGCAGGACACTGCTAAAGCAGAATTAGAGGTTAATTTGTAATGAAATAAATATCTATTATTTGTAATATGATTTGTAAATAAAATATAAATATTAAGAAAAAAATCTCAAATAAATAACCTCAGCTTCCATCTTAAGAAATTAAAATGAGGAGAAATAAAATTTAAAGTTAGCAATAAAGGAAATAATAAAGGCTACAGTGGCTATAAGTGGAATAAAAAAACAGAAAAACAACAGTAGGGATCCCTGGGTGGCGCAGTGGTTTAGCGCCTGCCTTTGGCCCAGGGCGTGATCCTGGAGACCGGGATCGAATCCCACATTGGGCTCCCGGTGCATGGAGCCTGCTTCTCCCTCTGCCTGTGTCTCTGCCTCTCTCTCTGTGTGACTATCATAAATAAATAAAAAAAAAAAAAGAAGAAAAAAAAAAGAAAAGAAAAACAACAGTAGGAAAAAATGACAGAAAAAAAACCCAAAACCAGATCAAAAATTAAAAAATGGGTTCTTTAAGGATATCAATAAATGTGATAAATCTCTAGTTAAAGTACATATAATGAAGAAACACATATTACCAATATTACAATGACAGATGAGACATCAATATAGATGTTATGTATATAAAAATATTGATGGAATATTATATACAACTTCATACCAATAAATTCACCTACTGGTGAATAGATGACATGGAAAAATTATTTGAAAGTCAATAAATACCAACATTCATAAAAGAAGATGTAGATAACTTGAATAGCACTGTATTTATTAAAGAAATTGAGTTGAAAAGGTAGAGGAGGAGGAAGGAATCAGGTGGACAGTGGATGAGAGTAGCATCATCCCGGTAAATAAAACACATTTACTTTCTGGTTTCCAGCAGCATGGCAACTGTATACCATTTAGTATTCAGAGATATTTTATCCTTTCTCTCCTGTTTAAAAAATAAGAATGTACTGAGAAAATCAGAGTCAGAAAGAATAAATGCCTTAATGGGGGAAAACAGAATTTGTGAAATAGACTATATTATAGGTGTTAGTATATGGACATTACTCATATTATTTTCAATCCTATTAATCATATGCATCCTATAATGTAGGCATTATGACCCCTACATTTAATTTGCTAGCCTTAATGTCACAGAGATAATACAATGAATGGCATGGCTAGAATTTGAACCCAGGTCTGTTTTACTACAATTCCCTTGCCTGTTCTCGTACATAAAAACATCTTGCTATACAGATCAATGATCTCAACCAGCTCTCTCTAACTAGTTTTAAATATGTGTAATTACTGCCTCTAATGTAGCTATTTTTATGTGGCTTATTTTAGTTTTGAGGTTAAATGAATTAGATAATTTATATTAAGTCATATACATGTGAGTTTTCCAATTATCTATCTCTCATCTTTAGCTTAAAATAGAATCCTTAAAGAATAGTACTTTTATATTCCCTTGCTATTGAAGTACTATAATTTCTATAAATATCCTTTGTCTGTGTTCTACTTTTACTAGCTTAGGAATATGATTCAGAGGACATCAATTATACTTCGGACTTCATAATATTATAGAGCACCCCAGGTGGCCTGGTGGATCAAACACAGAGCAAGTGTCAAGAATCTGGAATGAAATACCTCTTGATGGTTGGTGATTATCCCCTCTTCTATTTCATTTCTTTTTTTTTTCTTTTTCCTTTTTCTTTTTATTTCTTTTTTTTTCCCTCTTAGACAACTTCTTTAACTACCATCTTGTCTGTTTCCATAGCTCCATCTCTTAGCAAATCCACCAGCACAAGCACAGTGAGTTCAATCTGATTTCCCCATGAGAAATCTTTCCTTTCATTCTGTCCAGAACATTTGCATCTCCATCTTGAGCCTGTCTTTTAAAGGGTCTTTGTCTATTGGAATAGATGAGAAGGCAATAAACACTATACCAGGCACTTGGGAGGATGACAAATAAGCTAAATAAGTATTAGTTTTGCTTGTTTCTATTGCCTCAAAAGGTCTCATTCACAATCTCTTCTGCTACTATATTATGAGCTAAAGGAGAAAAGAGGAAAATAATTGCATTTAGCACTGACTTTCTTTTTGCTTTACATTTTCCATGTATAGGAAGAGATACTGATGTCTTTGAGCAAGACAAAAATCATTTCATAGACTAGAATCAGTAGTTCAGCTAACAGACTTAAAACACATGAATGAGTTTATTGACTAGAGAAGCACTATATATCTATATATATGTATATATATATATATATATACTTTATCTCTTGTAGAACTTAACAAGTATCCTCTTAGTTTCTATTATCTGAATTTAACAAATAAAGAAAAGAGAACCAGAGATTTAAAGAAAAATCGCCCAAGTGAGTACATGGCAATGTTGAAATGTGAAATGTTGAAATGTGAAATCTCAAGTCTGACTCCTCAAACTCTTATTAGTAACATGATCTTAGGTATGTTGCTTTTAGCCTCCAATTTCTCAGCTGAAAAGTCAGGTGGGGGGTGATCATTCACTTCCTTCCCCACTACTTACTGTAAGCTAATAATAGTAAGTTGAACATAGGAATGATGTGTAGCGTAATAGGATGACAAAGGAATGTTAGGATGGTCAAAGAAGACTTCCCTGAAAAATTTGCATTGAGCTCATAACTGAAGGATAAGAGGAAGTTAATTAAACAGGCAGGGAGAGAATGGGCAGGACTCCTTTGGGAAGTCCTGAAAAAGGAAACAGTGGCAACAGATGCTGGAGAGAAAAGGAGCATGGCTTTTTCAAGGGCCCGAGTGTTGTCAGTGGGGCTGGATGGCATGTAGGGGGGTAGATTTCCGTGACAGACTCCTCCTAACCAGTGTGGCTGTTCTGTGGTTTGAAGTCAAAGACAGACAAGGCCAGCCAGCCGAAAGTGCTTTGTAAATTAGAAATCACTATGTTAATGTGAAGATTTGTGGGAGTTTAGCTGGTTTCCTGTTTGAAAAGTCTATAACATTTCTCCCCAAACCATTCTTAAAGTCTTTAGCATAGAGGGCAATCTTTTCATGGCATGAAATTGAGGTTTACAGAGAAGCTTCTGTTTCATCTTTGACAGAGCTGGAGACAATTCTCAACAAAGTTAGCTTAACTCCTGGGGTGAAAATGTGCTTCAGAGCATTAACTGCACAGCCCGGGGCTGTTTCTAAAGAAGCCACCCTCAGACTCACAATATGTATTCATAGTTTGATTAATCATAAGTGTGTGCTTCTTGGCTGAAGAGAGGAAGAGCTGTCTCCCAGGACAGAGGACAGTGAGGGATTTTTCCCCAATGCAAAGCCAAGGAAGAAGGGGAGGGAAATCTGTCAGCTGGTGACTGATAGGTAGCTGGGTGGTCCTGTGGCAAAATATAACAAATTCCCATGTAGGAGTCCTGCCTACCTTCCTTCCAGGTTTGCTTCCTAAGGAGGACTGGACCACACCCTCTCTCCATAGCAGGAGATGGGCATGGGGATGGGGATGGGGATGAGGATGGGGATGGAGATGCGGATGAGGATCGTTCCTGATCATAACCATTTTCTTTCACTCAGAACCAAGAACAACTGCCTGCTAAATACAGATGCCACATCGGTGTGGAAAAGCTCTTAAGACTCCCGACTCAATGGCACAGGTGGTTTAGGAGTCCACTGTCATATTACCATTTGAAATGTTTAATGTTGCTTAGAAAGATTATTATCTCTTGATTACTCAGCTCTCAAAGAAAGGCAGCAGTGGGCCAGGAGACTTGTATCAGCGAGGGGCTGTCACCCCCGCTCTGCCGCTATAGTTCATTTGTCATCAGGTAGGCCATTTGTCAAACACTCAGGACTTCAGGGACCAGATCTGTGAGATGTTTAACTAGAAAATTCCCTCCCAAGAATAAACATAAACTCCTTATTTAATTGTTTAACTGTAAGTTTAAATGATAATAGTTATAATAATTTAATAAGTGAGGTTACACTTTTGTAATGAAACAAACGAAGAAACCAAACAAAAACCCAACCACTTCCTAGCAGAGACAACCTGGCTTCTGAAGAGGAGGGTCGGGGAAGCAAAAACAAATATAGACTGCAGTGAAAGCCACAAGGCTAGGTTCTAGAACTCTGCCACTGATACACCGTGTAGAGATTGATTGAAAGATCAATCTCTAGGTTTGGGCCTGAGATGGAGCTTCCTCAATTGAGAAGTAATATCCTACCACAAGGACAGGATAAAGCCATGTCTGTAGCATTTGACATTCGGTAATTCCCCTCTGCAATCTCAGTTCCTTCACACACCACCTTTCCAACGAAGATGGACACAACCCAGTAAGATTTCTCCCAGGTTACAAAGTCCCATAGTCCTGATGTGGCACAAACATACCCTAATCAGTGTTCAGTACACAGCTCTACCGTGGAAAGTGCCAGACAGATGTAGAAGTCTGAGTACAACAGGACAGGAAGCTGTTTGGTTTGCCCATAAGAAGTGAAGGAGAGATCAAGGAGGAACACAGTTAAGTCCAGGGGCTCAGTGTGATGAGGCCGAACCCTGGTGCCACTGGGTCCCTGCACTGCACCTCCTCCTTGACCACACCCATCAGCACCCATGCCTACCTGCATCCCCCTCATCCATTTTATCCTCTCTGCATTTTTCTCCTTACCACCTTATATTACTGCTACTTCCAAGCCCCTTGTTAAAAAAAGAAGTGGTCGGGGGTGCATGGGTGGATCATCAGTTAAGGGCCCACCTCTTGATTTGGGCTCAGTCATGATCTCAGGGTCATGGAATTGAGCTTTGTTGGCTCTGTGCTGCAGGAGGAGTCTGCTTAAGATTCCCTCTCTCCCTCTGCCCCTCCCCATTGCATGTACTTTCTCTCTCTTTCTCTCTCTTTTAAAGATTTTATTTATTCATGAGAGAGAGAGGCACAAACATAGGCAGAGGGAGAAGCAGGTTCCTCGCAGGGAGCCCAATGCGGAACTTGATCACAGGACCCCAGTATCAGGCCCTGAGCCAAAGGCAGACGCTCAACCGCTGAGCCACTGAGGCATCCCTCTCTCTCTTTCTCTCTTAAAAAAAAAAAAAAAAGTGGTCAGAGAAGAGAGAGGGGACCCCAGTCATTGTAAGTAACATGGCCTGAACGTATGCTTAGTTCATGGGCCACTAACCCTCCTCACTGCACAGATGTCCACTGAGCAGCGTTTAAAGGACAAACAAAGCCACAATAAGGTCATTGATACTGGAATTCAGTTGCTGGAATTAGGGATCATGAAATATAATATTTAAAGTGTCTGATATCACATGGTCATTGAAAAGGCTAAATAATCATAGAGGGGTGCAAGAATTATAGAGCTGTACCTCTGAAGCTGGCAGTTTTGTATTGTTGCTTTTTATCGGGTTAGGCAATCTTCATTCATTCATTCATTCATTCATATGTCCATTGTATTCAATGTGTCAAGTAATGTGCTGGGGGTCTTAAAACGAAAGACACTGGCATTGTTTTAGGGGAGTACAGACATGCTAAGTGCATCACACGTGCCACACTACTCCTTCTTTCATGCTTCTGGCAGACCTCATGAGTCATTTACAGCACACTTACCCTCAGAAGCCATTTCAGAAATAATGCAACTGATTCCAGTTTTCAGAGTTGGCTTAAGTGGTAAACACTTTTCCTAGTGTCACTGCAGAAATATTCACGAATGTATCACTGCACTTCCACGCTACATTTAAAGTCTGCTTGATGCCCAGTTTCTGCTATGAGGATAAGTTTCCCTACAATCTTATACTCAGCATTCCAGGTGGCTCTCTGCCTCCGATGCCCAGTTTCTGACATTTCTAAGCACTCTTCAAATTGGGAAGTGTGCAAATAATTTTAAGAGGAGTTGCATGGATATTAAAGACAACCTTTTTATCCTTGTAGAAGGATTGCCATCTCTTTTCACTCCAGTGAGAATTTATGGACTGCTTACTCTATGACCCTGCTCTGTTGGACTGGAGATTTTGGAACAATGAGAAACCATTTCTGATCCCAGTTTAGTGGAAGAGACAGATAGGAAAATAAATACCAACCAAAATAAAGCAAGGATGGAGGGATATACAGAGCTCTAGGAGAATCCAGGGGAGAATATGATTAATTCTTCCAGGAAGCATCATAAAATGTGTTAAAGGGAGGGACATCTGCACTGGATCTTGAAGGGGAAGTGGCGTGCAGGCGGCTGAGAAGATGAAAATGCATTTTCTAACGAAAGAAGAGTAAGGGAGCCAATGACACTGAGGTTTGGAAAAGCATCATGCAACACAAGGCTAATAAAAAAAAGTTTGGGTCCAGATGATGAACAGACTTGAATACCAGGTTCATGGTGTTATCACTGGAAGAGCAAATATGACTCCTGACTCGTTTATTCACCTTATTTCCACTTTGTATATTTTCTAGGCTGACTAAATGTCACAAGCCAAGGAATGATTGCTCCCTGTCACTAAATGAGCCAGTTCATTAACATGGGAAATCTTTTATAACATTCCAGAAGGAAAAAGAAAAGAAGGATGGAAGGGAGGAAGGGAAGAAGGGAGGGAGGGAGGGAGGAAGAGAGGGAAGGAGAAAGAAGGGGAGGAGAGAGAGAGACCAATTGTAACTGAAAGAAAAGAAGGAAGAGGAGAAAGTAAAGAGGAGGAAAAAAAGTAAGAAATCATTTGGGTCCACTGCCAACAAGAGTTAGGAAAGCTGATTTCTTAAGATAAACTGAAGTAAAACAAAATATGCTCCATATGTTGAAACTGTATACTTAGTTTGAGATAAACAAAAACATGTTTGGAGAATAGCTGCCATAATTAAAAAGAAATTAAAAGAAAGAAAGAAAAACCATCTGGGGATAGATACATATTTAAACACATGCACGCGCGCGTACACACACACACACACACACACACAGTGATTTCAAAACTTGAAGGTTTTTTTTTTATTATTATTATTTAAGTAAACTGTCTTGTTGCAAAAGGGCATTGCAACAGCCTTTACCCAAAGCACCCCATGTTCCACGCGGGAGCTGTACAGGGCTACCCAGTATTCATTGCTCAAACGTCAAAAGATCTTTCCAAACCCTGTCCTTTGCTGCTGCTTTCTCTTCTCCTATGGAAGCCCATCCTCCCCTTTCCCTCTGGACAACCCCAACTTACTCTGAGTCCCCAGTTGAAATGTCACCTGCTCCCAGTGGTGTGCCAGACACACAGCAGTGCTGAAAATGGCTTTTTTACTGTGAACTTTATGTTTCTGTATCAGTTTCCTGTGGCTGCTATAACAAAGTGCCACCAACTGGGTGGCTTAAAACAATAGTTGATTGTTTCATAGTTCTGGAAGCCAGAAGTCCAAAATCAGGGAGTTGAAATCAGGTTTAGTTCTTTCCTAGGTAGAATTCTGAGGGAGACTCTGTTCCATATATTTTTCCTAAGTTCTAATAATGGCTCGCAACTCTTAGTGTTCCTTGGGCTGAGAATGCATCACTCTAGTCTCTCCTCCATCTTCACACTGACGCGCTCTCTCCCTGTGTCTCAGTATCTTCACGTGGCCATCCTCTTATAAGGGCATGTCATGTGGAATTAGGACCACCACCCTACTCCAGTATCACCCTGGGTTAACAGGTCACATCAGGAACTACCTCATTTCCAAATAAAAGTCACTTTTCTGAGGTACTGGGGGTTGGGACTTCAATATATCTTTCTAGGGACAAATTCAACCCATAAAAACATGCCTCCAATGCAGACTGGTTTCACTGAAGAAGTCAGGTGTATGCACGTAGATGTCTCCCATACCCAGAGGAGGTGATGAGAAACTCCATTTCAAAGACCACACATATACTTTTAACCTTGTGTTTCCAAGGCTGAGCATAATAAATGGAATAAATTCATGGTTAGCATCTTCAAACTGAATTAAATCCTGGAAAGTTATGAACAGAGGTTTTCTGATTAAAGGTAGAAGGAGGGGCACCTGGGTGGCTCAGTGATTGTCTGCCTTTGGCTCAGGTCTTGATCCCAGGGTCCTTGGATCTAGTTCCGCATCGGGCTCCCCTCATGGAGCCTACTTCTCCCTCTGCCTATGTCTCTGCCTCTCTCTGTGTGTGTCTCTCATGAATGAATGAATGAATGAATGAATGAATGAATGAGTGAATGAATAAATAAATAAATAAAATCTCTAAACAAAAAGCTATAAGGAGGTTAGGAGACAGTTAAGTCTACAGTTGAGGGGAAACAGGGATCACATGATGACCCTCTTTGTTATTACAGTTCACAGACAGGGATTTCTTTTGCTACAAGGGGAAATGTGGTGGAGACTGCTCGCCTGGAATAACTGAATGGGATGAGCATCTGAGAATAAAAGACCCATGTTTGAAAGTAGTTCTGCCTAGGTAGCTATATAATAATGATACTGTCACTGCCCCTCTGATTGCTTCAGTTTATCCTCTTTTTACAAATAAAATCTTGCCCAAAGCCCCAATTTAAATAGCAGATCTATATGAATCTGTCAAAGATCTGTGAAGAAAGTAAGCCTGCAATGCCGTTGACTCAGTCATCCCCAAGGATTCTTCACAGGAAGTTCTAAAGAATTCTAGGAACAGATTTAAAACCACTTTACACTTTACAGAGCCTGCGTGGCTCAGTGGTTAAGCGTCTGCCTTCGGTCCAGGGCATGATCCCTGTCCCGGGATCAAGTCCCACATCAGGCTCCCTTCGAGGAGCCTGCTTCTGCCTCTGCCTGTGTCTCTGCCTCTGTGTGTGTGTGTGTCTCTCATAAATAAATCAAAATCTTAAAAATAAATAAATAAATAAAAATAATAAATAAATAATAAATACTTTACAGGGAGGGGTTCAAGCCCCACATCGGGCTGGGCTCTGTGCTCTGTGGGGAGTCAGTGAGGAGTCTGCTTCTCCCTCTCCCTCTGCCCCTCCCCTTGCTCATATTCTCTCTCCCTGTGTCTCTCAAATAAATAAATAAAATCTTAAAAAAAAGACACATACTTTATAGATGAAAGTCCAGGTTTAGTATGTAGTCATAGACATAGAGGGTCATAGAGAATGGAGGAGGAGGAAGAGGGGGAGGAGAAGGAAGACAGGGAGCAGGGCAAGTAGAAGGAGGAGGAGGAGGAGGGGGAAGAAGAGGAAGAGGAGGAAGGGGAAGGGAGGGATGAAAAAGCCTATAGAAAATAAAAGCTGCTACCGAGGAGATGGCAAACAGGAATACAGATCTTAGACAAATCTTTCTGTGACCATAGACAGGCATTTAAATCTCCCAATGTTATCTTTGCCATCATGTGGTCAATTCTACAATCATTTGACCATTTTTACAAGGACATTGTTGGTTTTAACCATATCATAACTCTACGATCACAAAGGCAACACAGTCTGAAGGAGAGACAAAGAATGTGGAAGACTCAGAGAATGTAGAAGACTCCGCGCAAATCTCAACTAATGAATCACAAGGATTCATCATACTCAAGTTAGTAATATCACACACACAAAAAAACACAACTTTGACAAAAGTACTGTTTACCATAGTTTACTCCGGCAGGCATGAATTGGTTATATTTCCCAGGATCCAGGACACACATTTTGTTGCAGGTGTCTGTTGATGAATGTTGATCCTTCATATCGACATGCCCATCTCTACCTTCACCCCCTATTCTTCCTTTCAAATATAACTTAAGCTTAACAGTTCTCTGGGAAGCCTCTGAACACCCGGGTCCAATGAACCTCACCTTCCTCCGTGTGCCTCTATGCTTCCTCTATATCTTGCATGAATTGATAGAACTGTACCACCATAGTGAATTATAAGTTATTTATTCAACTGCTAATTATTTTCAAAAGATGAGTTCTTTTAGAACTCTTTATTTGGGTCTTTCCTCCCCAGTACTTGTGCACTGTGCCTGGCACATGATAAGTATTATAAATGTTTGCTGAATTAACTCATGAATAGGTGAGTCTATTTCACACTGTTTTGAAGTTTTCAGGTAATCTTGCAAAAATATCAAGGGGAGATTAGGCATAATTTGAATGACAGTATTCTATTTAACTTGTATAAGAGAAATGAAATACTGCAGTCAAATCTCTGGTGGTTTTGTATTCCTGATTCAACCCAGTCATGAAGAGGGAATGCACAAAATGGACAATTTTTTTTCAAACATCTTGGAAATTAGCCCAAGAGCCAAATGTTTTATTTTAATGGTATGTTTCTTCTCTCATACCACAGCTAGTAAACATTTCAGATCACACATACACACAATGTTTGTTTGTATTTACTATAATTCCCTATGCAGCTCCAGATGCTTGGACCATTCAGGCATCTAATACATGTTTGATGAATTAAGGAATAAATGAAAGAACACTGAAATAAAATGAGCTAAGATTCTGACATCCATTAGCAAGCCGTTACCGGTTTTCATTTGCCTAGTTTGGATGGAGTCTATCCATTTGGAGACAGGGAATGGCAAAATGTGGTACAAATAAGCAATGTGTTCAATGAGTTTGAATCAATATCTAAAATATAATCACCTTCCAAACATTCGGTAGCCCAGAAGTTTCTGACTCCAGGTCTGTCCAAACATTGCTATGTGAGCTTCACTTTTTGGCTAATAAGATCGAGCTTGGTCCCTCCTACATGAATATAATATATTCTGACTTTCTGATACACAGGCTGGAGTTTCTTCAGGTCCAGTGTAGTCCAATAGGACTCCGACATGATTATATACGAAGTTGGGTATACAATATGTGTTCATCCCAGGCAGGTTTTTACTTTGTTATCTTTGATAGGCAGACATCATCTCTTAATTTATTTTTTTGAGATTTATGCATTTATTTATTTGACAGAGGGGGCAGGGCAGGGAGAAGCAGGCTGCCTGCTGATCAGGGAGCCTGATGCGGGGCTTGATCCCAGGATCCCGAGATCATGACCTGAGCCAAAGACAGATGCCCAACTGACTGAGCCACCCAGGCATCCCTCAAAGTCTTAATTTAAAGGAATAAATTTTTGCTCTTTAATCTTCAGGAAAAGTTGCTGGAGCCTGGGAGGATTATCCTCTGTGCCACAGGCAATGCACCTCTGCCTCCATACTTATGTCCCACTCTATATTCAAAAGTGTGCAAGGAAGTGGAGAACTCTTTCTTAGAAGGAAGCTTCATTCAGCATTATTTGAAATTGGAGCATGCCTCTTGGTGTAGGAGTGGTAAAGGCTCTCACTCAACACCTCAAGTAGTTTATCAAATGTTTCTTCCATCTGTATACCATACCATACCCCCGCCCCCGCCCCCCCCCTGAGAATTCTGGCAAATTAAACCTTCTCCACCTCCTTCTACTCCCCGCTCCCTTCCTAAATTATTTCCCTGATCAGTGTCAGGGTGACATGCCATGTCTGAGTGTACATTTATAAAGTAGCTTATAACTCATAGTGCTTTCATCTGCATTATCTTAGGAGAAGCTCCAAAGTCTTACAAGGGCTGGGCACACTGATTTCTGTTTATTCCTCAGCTAGGGAGATTGAGGCTTAGAACTTTCAAGATTTAGGAAAGGATAGGTAATGAAAAGGCGGGGAGCATCATGCCTTGAACATGTTTGATTTCTAGGTCAAGGCTAATTGATTTCACCACAGTGCTCTAATGAGCATTTAAGAGACAGTTTTGCTGGCTCATGCATTCTTTCCTTCAGCATACTTACAGAGCATCTATTTTTCGCAGGTATTGTACCTAGTTTTGGTGCTATAATAGTGACAGGTCATGATCCTTTCCCTCATTGAGTTTATAGCAGGGAAGAGAAAGAGGCAATTACAATACTTACTAATTCAGAAAAGCAAGCCAACAAACACATTCACTGATTGGAAGGAATCATCTTGACTTTTACCACTACTAGGATAATCAAACAAAGACGACCTTCATCTATGGCCTGCAGTCTGCTACTAAGCTGTGGTGTTTTTGTTTTTGTTTTTGTTTGTTTTCTGTAGACCAACTGGAGAAAATGTAACACATTGCCTGTAACCTCTGGGACTGCCCTCAAGTACAAATTTAACCACAGAGTAATCAGTGTCAGGGCCTGGAAGTGAATCAGTGTGATAGGTTGGCTTTTCTGCCTGGATACTTTCATTTTTATAGGGCTTTCAATTACAGAAGAACAGGATGCCTGTGGAGTACCAAAAGTAAGGAAATCTGGATCCTTACCCAAAAAATGCACCACATGAAATGACTCTTTCTCAAGGCAGCTACTGATAAAAGAAGTTTCGGTCATTCCTGCTTGATCAGTGGGGGGCAGAGTTTCTGTCCTTAGCCATTTCAACAGCTGTAGCTCCTCTCCTGATGGAAATTCTTAGACCAGTGCAGAAATTACTGGCGGATCAACGTCAGTGTGCAGCGGCATAAGGGAATGGTGGCAAGCCCTTCCCCCTAAGTGGAAGGGACTATTTAATGAGAGTGTAGGGAAGAAAAAAAATAATAAAAGTTATTCTTTGGGTTGAGTATTTTTGTTTGCTTGGTTTTGTAAAGATTTTATTTATTTGACAGAGAGAGAGAGAGAATGCAAGCAGGGGGTACAGGAGAGGGAGAAACACACTCTCCACTGAGCAGGGAGCCCAACTTGGAGGTCAATCCCAAGACCCTGGGATTAGGAACTGAGCCCAAGGCAGATGCTCAACCCACTGAGCCATCCAGGCGCCCCTGGGTTGAATAGTTTTGGATTGCTTTTGTAGAGTTTTATTCTACTCCCAGGAAGGAGCTATCTTAACTCTTCTTGAGAAAAGAACATTTCAGACATTTATCAGAACTGGAATATGAAGCATGGATGGAAGAATTTTTAAGTGATATGCTGAGAAAGATGCCCCATAGTTGATGGTTAAAAAAGTGGATTATCATCTCATTAAACACAATAAAGATGCCCCAGGGGTGTCTGAATCCACTGGATTACTCAAGTGGCTGACACAAATGCCTCAGTAATTCCAATTTTAGTGTATGTGCTGCACAAGTGAGCACTGCCTTTGTGATTCCAAATGGATAAGGGTTTATCTTCACTGGGCTTTTAAATAGTGGGACTGATGTTCACCAACTTGCTTTTCTTCTGGGTCATGAAACTGCAGGCAGTATTTGGGCACACAGCATCAAGGCTAGCTTGGTTGATTTTACTGGACATCCTAGGTCTGATTTTTCTCACAATGATTTGGGCCATTTGTTCTGGAAATGGTTTGGCACTTTGGCACTTTGGGGGCACTTTGACAAGTCTAAATTGCAGTAGAACACTGGAGGCTGAAGCTGATAATATTGAACTCCAGTTTGCTGCAAAAGCCTGTGTGGGCACCAAAGCCAGTTCAGCACTTATGTGGTGGACAGGATTTGCAAATAGCTTCCAGGGTCATCTCAAGTTGCCAGAATGGTTATCCACACACCTTCTCATGGAAATGAAGCTGAATACTTGGATACTTGAATATCTCAGGCTCTCAAAATTAGAGAGATCTATAACTGCACAATACCTTCTGAACCAGACTCAATTACTATTCAAACTCAATGTCAACCATTTTCTTGAAGAATCAAAGAAAGAAGGTCTAAATATCACTGTTAAGAAACAGAAAACGGATACCCTTCCTATTCAAAATTAGGAGCAAATACTGTTAATGTATATAGTTAAGAAAATGCCTAGAAGTTGAATTAAAATTTTTGAGATGCAGGAAATGTAATGCAGCAATCTATCATTTTTATATTACTTTCTTAAAAAAAGATGTTTGAAATGAAAACAAAAATGCATATTTGGGAATCAAATCATGTATATTGCCATTATCTAAATTCCTCTACTAGATACTTATCTTTCTTGAAACACTGGTTATTTTCATTTATTTTAAAATATCTTCAATGAGGAAAATATCACTGAGTAAGTTTATATTACACATTTTTTAAAAAACCATGCAGGGCCACTTGGGTGGCTCAGGGGCTGAGCCTCTGCTTTTGGCACCAGTCATGATCACAGAGTCCTGGGATAGAGTCCTTCATCTGGCTCCCTGAGAGGAGCCTGCTTCTCCCTCTGCCTATGTCTCTGCCTCTCAATCTCTCTCTCTGTGTGACTATCATAAAAAAAAAAAAATTAAATAAACTCTTAAAATAAAAAAAGCACTCAAGCACTCATTGCATCCCTACTGTGTGCCAATGATTAATCTAAGCCTGTAGGGGAAAAGTAAACCAGAAAGCCATCCATTCTTGCAGAAATCCTGTTACTTGGTGGCTGTGAAAAATCAAACAGCTCAGTACTTAGCCTCCATGTGGAGTATACCATGGACCTGGCACACGGATGAAGGAAAAGCTGAAGATACCTTGGGGTATTGGCTTGATATTTAAGAAAACATTTAAGGTTAAGTCTTTTAATCAATTATCAGACCACCTCATTGAAACCATACTACTTCAAGAGACCATATTTATCATTTAATTAGAGTTCTTAACCAGAACCTGTTTTTCCTTACCTCTTTTGTTTGCCAAATTCCTTTTGCATTACTTTTCAATGGATGGTAGCTATTCTCTCTCAATGTGCCCAGAGGGGAATACATCATTCCTATACCTGTATATATATATATATATATATATATATATATATATATATATATGTAATAGGTTTATTTTAGAAATTCTGGGTAATATAATAAAAAGGGAGAATTGGTACCTAAAAAGTCTTCCGTGGTAACTGGCCTATTATCTGGTCTATGACCTAAAGGATCTCAGCTTTACAAGAAGGTAAATAAATCCTTCTGGCAGGTCAGGAGCATAGACAAGCTAGGGGGATTTCGGAATTAAGAAAAAAAAAAAAGATATTTCTGCTGTGATAGGCAAGCCAGACCAGGCCCTGAGAAGTAAACAATATTTATTGATTCTTGCTATCTACAAGCAAGCTAATAAAGGCAATTCGATATTTCTGGCACACAAAAGTTGAAATTATGACCCTGGAGGATATACAAAATCTCCACATGAAGGCTTTTTTTTTAAGTCTTAATATAATTTAGGGCTATTTTATAATCCACACACTAAGAAGTTCTTTGTATATTAATCAGCAGCTCTTATTGTGCTCATGTAAATAAAACAGGCAAATAAAACACCAAATGAATCATACTGATTCAGAAGATTGTTAAAATAATGAATGCTGTCAAATCCTTGCCTTAAGGCAAGAACTGGCACACAAGGGGAACTAATATCTTGCCCTGCCCTCATTAGGAGTCAGGATAACCTTCCAAACTATGTCACAGAGTGAGGGGGGAATCTCTTGCATTCTGGATCAAACCAAAACAATGTAAAGCAAACAAAAGAAGCAACCAGAAAAGTATCACTATGTCCATCACTAGTCCTCACATAAATGCAACCTTGAGCCTTTTCCTCTGAATTTTTATCTTCCTAATGGAAAGAACTTTATCCTTGCAAATTATGCAAAAATAATTGCTATTTTTTTTCTTCATAAGATTAAAATCTATAATCTTTGTAATCCATATAAGATCTTTTTTCTCTTAAGTTTTATTTGTGGTGAGAGTGTCTGGCATCTTTCATGTTGCAATCACAAAATTAAAACCAGTATTTAAAAATGGAAAAGCTGTCTCTGCCTCTCTCTGTGTGTCTCTCATGAATAAATGAATGAAATATTTTTTAAAAAGGGACTCCAGGGTAGCTCAGCAGTTGAGTGTCTGCCTTTGGCTCAGGTCATGATCCCAAGGTCCTGGGATCAAGTCCTACATCGGGCTCCCTGAAGGGAGCCTGCTTCTCCCTCTGCCTGTCTCTGCCTCTTTCTGTGTGTCTCTCATGAATAGATAAATAAAACCCTTTAAAAAAATAAAATAAAAGTGGAAAAGTCTTCAGATATTATGGGCTAAAAAAAAAAAGTGTCTGGCAATAGGACCCCAAGTCATTTACTCATTTATTCATTTGGCATATGTTTGTTGAGCACCTTCTCTGTACCAGGCACTGGGGATGACTCTGTGCACAAAAATAAAGTGACCAAAACAGGAGGCAGTCTAAGGAGATAAAGATGAAGCATGGGGGCATTTCAAAAGGGAAGATTAGGAAACATCTCAGATAAAGTAAATTCTAAACAGAGTCATATATAAAATGAGAAAGTTAGAGAAGCAGAAACGCAGGGAGGAGATTTCTAAAATAGTGAAGTGAACATCCAAATCCCTGAGGATTTTGCCATTTTGAAGGAGCAGTATGGAGACCAGCCTGGCCCAACCAGAATGAGTTCAAATTGGCAGAACTTGCAATAAGGCCAGGCAAGCAAGAAGGGTCAGATTACAGACTTTTGCAGGTCCTGGAGATGATTTTAGATTTCCTTTGACTGTAACAGGAAGCCATTGGTACTAAACAAATATTTGCAATTTACTGGGGAGAAAAAAGTCTTAATATTGATCTTTTTAATGATCATCTAATCTAGGATTTCTCAACCTTGGCACTATTGACATTTTAAGCTGGATTATTCTTTGCTATGGGGGTTGTCCTCTGCATTGTAGGATGTTTAGCAGCATCTCTGGTCTCTATCAACCCCAGGCAAACGAAACTGTCTTCAGACAAGGACAAAGATCCATTTGCCCCAGTTGAGAACCACTGGTATAATCCAATCCATTTTATAGAGTTAGTAGCTGTGAAGTTAAATTATTTAAACAAAGCCAGTTCTAGCATTAGAAGTAGACTAATAAGATAATGTATAGACACACACAATAAAATAATAAAATAATTTACACACACACCCATATATTCTTGCACACACATAAAGAACTTCATCTAGTTTTTCAACTACCTCATGAAGGTGTTCCCTTTATTCCCATTTATAGATAAATAACTTGACATTTATAAAGGTGGAGTGATTTGAAGTCAACGTATGATTCAAGTTCCAAATCTCCAAATCTCTACTTCAGTAATAAATTATTCACTTGAGATGCATTTGAGATGACAATAACTTGAACGTATCATGAACCAGAAGCTTCCTTTAACTTTTCAGCAAGATTATGCTCAACACCAATTCAAGGAATATGGAGACCAGAACGCCTGATCTTCCAAACCCACTTCAACTAGAAAGGAGAATTTTTTAAAATGTGAAAGTTCAGGTAAATCCTCATTTCCATTTTCTTAACCTAACAAGAGTATAAAATATCTAACTCTTTGACAAGGCCACACATATGGGCTCCTGTGTTGACTAAGGTTTTTGGAAGGGGATTATCAAAACCCTCCTTGAAAGGAAGTGCTCAGACTCTGGACTCTTCTGTAAGGGAAGAGTGTATTCTACTTGTTTCTAATTCACCAGATATTTTGTTACTTCAACAACCAGTGGATCTTCAGGTGGATCTGGTAGAAAAGTGTCAAGTCAAAACAATTTGTGGACTGGGGGTTTAGAGTTTATAAGACTATTATTTTGCCATCTCTCTTCCAAGAGACCAGTGTGTTCCAGGAGCTGAGGGAAAAGCATCTCTGCATCTCTGTTTATAGCACAGGAATGAGTTCTGATGGAGGCATTCCTAAGTAAGTAGAAGACTGGCAGGGAGAGGGGAGGGCCGAAGGAGAACAAGAACAGCATTAAGATAGTAGGAAGGAAGGCTGGGCAAAAACTGTTGATGCCTTTCTCATATCACCTCAAATTTACTCCTACGCACAGAAAGCTGCTCACTGCAAACCCCTTGTGACTCTGACCAAGGACTTCTTTGATGGCTACAAAATACTTGACCCATGCACAAAACAAGCCACACATGCCAGAGCTTAGTACTTTTCTCCAACGATGACAGTGTAATTAGTTACTTAATGTCCCAGCTTGCCCAGGCCTTGGTAAACCCTGAAGTGTATTCTAAAAACTCTTCGAGAGTGCCCTCACAGTATTGATTCCAGTTGTCCACCATGATAATGGCTACATAACTCACCTTATTGTGGTTTCTTCCCCTTCCCTGTTTACTCCCATATTCCCCTAAATGAGTTTCCTGGGATCTCTTGTCAAGTAAACTGTGCACTACTATCCTTGCCTCAGAATCTTCTTTTGGTAGAACTAAAATTAAGATGGAAAGTTATTCCTCTCATCACTGCCAAGCTAACAAGCCATGCCTTAAAGCTCAACTTATATGGTTTTTCAAAGTAAGCCTAGACTGTTGCCTGTTTATGCCTTTGCAAACTCTATTCCTCCTGACTTGATTTTCCTTCCCCATTTTCATCCAACTAGCGGCATCATCTTTTAGATTCCAACCCAAGTATCACCTACTCCGTTGAACTTTCTTTGCCCCTTCTTGGGCAGTGTCACTGCTTCTGCCCCTTTTTCCTTGCTTTCTAAGACTGATTTGTCAAAAGAGAAAACACATGCCCCTATGTGCATACAGACAAAGCCAAGTGCTGAGTAGAATTATGACAAGAGATTAATGATATAATTGAAAAGTGTTCCTTCTTCTATTGTCACTCTAGGAAAATACTTGTTCTTTTTAATTACATAGAGAAGCAAAGAAGAATGGATACTTACCTTTTTCTCTGTGCTCTCTCTTTAATGGCTCCCAGATAGTCTCTGAAACCATTGTTCCTGGTATTGGTCATGTTTCTAACATAGCTTTGACTAAATTTCATGAATGCTTTGCAAATTCCTCTTGATAGACAACACGTCACTAAGGTCAACGGCATCTGTATTACCAACAGGTAATGTGAAGGAAAAAATGCTAATGGAGGATGCTGAGGATCAACATGACTATCTGTCTTCCTTGGGAGGCCATGTTTAGGATGAGCTGAGAGCAATGAATAGATTCAGGATTAGGGCTTGGTTTCTAATTTTTTTACTGTGACATGAATCGGTTAGTCGGGAAAATAGGTATACATCTCTCTAAGACCATCACTGGGGCAAACTATAATACTAATGTTACTAAAGAGGCAATAATATTTATTTAATTAAATAAATATTAAAAATGATATTTATTACTTATATAAATAGATTTGTATATTTGATAATAGCATCCATCCACTCCACCTTTGGTTCTAAATGAGCGACTATGGAAAAGCCACATTCCGACTATTAGCCTGACATCTTTAAGATATGACTCCACTTTTCACTTATTTATGGTTCCAAGTTATAAGAATTATGCATGAATGCTATTCTTAAATCTTAGGCTACATTTAGAAGGTTTCATCAGGGTAACGACATAGGATGCTAACGCCTTAATTTCACCTGCCATGAGGTTCACGTGCTAAAGATAGTTTGCTGGGAATACAAGAGAATGACGGTTGTAAATTCCATAAAGCACAGCTTTCAACATTTATATACAAAGGTTAACTGCAGATTCATGTGTGATGGAGAGGAGGAGCAGCCTTCCCTGTGTTCCCAAGGGAATGATCAATTTGGGATGCTTATCTGTCCTCTCCGTGTTAGCAGAGGGGATTCTGTGACAATGCCAAAACAAAGCAGTGTCGCAGATCAACCCACACTCACTTCCCGGGTGATGTATGTGCAGCGTTCTAATGGTTATTTCAACTTAGCTCCTCCCTGGGCCACACAAGATTAGCCTGGGCCGGAGACAGTGAAGAAAAGTAATAAAGTGACTAGCTTTCATTTCCTGCAGCAATGAGTTGTCCTCCTTCCTGCTGGAGAAATGGGTGTTCCCCATACTAGAAAAATCTAATACATAAATAGCCAAGCATTCAGAGGACTTGAGACTGATTTGTTTTACAAAATGATTCACAGAAGTTTCCCATTAAATAACCAGTGGAGAAATGCTCAAATTAGTTTATTGGATGTTTATAAGCAAGGCAGGGGGTAATTCATGAGCTTTCTCTATATACTAAATGTGGAGGTAAGAAAAATAAAATATGACTAGATCATGTCATAGGCATATTTAATAATTGGCTTAATATTCAACATAAGAGTCATAAACTAGATTTTCTAGAATGTGGCCTTTCTTAACATGGATTTTTCTGAAATGCATACATATCTATCATCTATCTATCTATCTATCTATCTATCTATCTATCTATCTATCTATCTATATCTATATGGAGAGAGAGAGAGAGAGACAGAGACAGAGACAGAGAGAGAAAGAGGAGAAAATCTGAAAAAAGTATCACCAGACCCCAGTGTTTGTGATTGTGTTTAACATTAAACACTCATTTAGAATAACATTACTACATTGTTTTCTTCTTTTTCCTGTTCTCATGAATGATTGATCCATTAGGTAAAGTGCCAAAGAATTTCAATCCCATTTTCCCATTTCTGAACTAGTATTGTGAACTGCCTCTCTGCTGTGATGCATAGGATGGATATTGATCACATGCCATGAGATTTTCTTCT
This sequence comes from Canis lupus familiaris, assembly GCF_011100685.1. Lineage (NCBI taxonomy): Eukaryota > Metazoa > Chordata > Mammalia > Carnivora > Canidae > Canis > Canis lupus. Next base: position 21,019,200 of record NC_049234.1, on the reverse strand, counting down.
AACTCTAGCACGTTGTCTTTCGCACAGAGAACCCCAACTTCATTCCCTCCTGGAAGGACAACTTTGAATCCAGGCTTATTGAGGCATTGACCCTAATGGGACATTGTACTAGAGAGCAAAGTGTTCATATTTTGGAGAAGAACAGCTTGGTGGCCAAAAAGGGGAATCCACATTCTCTTTCCCTTGAATATCTTTACCTAGGTAAGATATATTCAGTCCCTCAAATGTTCCTATAAAAATAAGGCTCTTTGTGACCACACTACCTAAAATATCTTTACCTAGTGCTCCCCATCTTACACTTTTTCATCTTTCAATACCCTATACATTCACTGAACTATTTTGTTTATCATTTTCCCACCCCCGCTAAGAGGTGAGTCTCACAAGGATGGACACTCCTGTTTATATTCTTCATTTCTATTTTCCTGGCACCAAAAGAGGGTGGAGCTCATAATAGGCACTCAACACAATGTCATAAATGGATGAAAATGAATATAAGTGGATGAAAATTGCCATTATTACTCTTTTATACATGAAAAAAATAACAGCAGGGCTTGGAAAAGACAAATAATTTCTCAGGGGTATGGCCAGTAAAGGGTGGAGTGGTTCTGAGGCCCCAGGCTGTCTCTGACCCCGGGCAAGGCCTTCCTCAACACACTCTGTTGTTTTACAACTGCTTTGCTGATGGTCATCTTTCTACTTGCTCAGTGAACATTTTGTTTTTAAAGAAGAGCCATTCTTTGGGATTTTGGTTCCATATCTCTTCTTTATTAGTAGCCTAATTAACAAAACCAGCTGTGTGCTAGGTTTCTATATCACGAAAAACTGTTAGTTTTCATTGGTTTGTCTTAATATTAGGTTCACAGAGTTCAAACCGAGCGAGCCAAATATATTTTTGTATTATTTTGGAAACCCCTGCATAATCCATATGGAAACTAAAGGCAAATGTTCTGGTTATTTTACATGGGGTTTCAATAATATTTGATGACTAGAGAGTCCATAGGGCATTTTCAAAAATAAGTAATGGGAAGTTGGGCCGAGTTAAGAGAGAAACAGTTGCAGCCCCTCCCCCACAATGCTCAATCACTCCAAGCTGTGTAAGAAAGCTTATATAATTGATTCAAGAATATGGTAACTCATTTTGTAAATATCATAAGAATCACAAATATTTAAAAATAAAAGTTCACCAAATTCTAAATGTATGGACAAACCACTATTTCACCTAACCCTGCAGGGGAATTATTTTGCCTGGAGGGCAGTTATCCACTAAAAATAAGCCCATTTCTTTCTGCTTGTATATTTGAAGCTTCTCATGAGTTAGTCCCAACCTGGATTGATCAAATTCCAACCACTTGAGTATGAAGACGTTCTTTCCCTACCATTACTCCCCCCTTTCTGGAGTCAGTGAGCCCACTCCCCAGCATTTTTGAAATCACAAGATTCATCTCCTGTCCTATGGCAACAAAGGGGCCCGTGAAAACAGAGGGACTTTGACAAAGGATCTTTTCTGTTTATTTCATTTCAAAGGATAATACATACTTTCTGACTGATGTTCCTGCTCTTATTAATGTAGTTCTAGATCATCAGTATCTCTGAGTTACTGAAAGATTGTTTATTCATAAACATTAAAACAAAATAAAAAATTAAGAATTCAAAGTAGAACATGTATACATACTCATAATAATGTGACTCAAGTTCAAAGGTTTAGTGGATGGATGTTTAGTTCATCTTAACGTGCATATAAACTTTGAACACTGCCTCAAGAACCACTTTGTCCAAGAAACTAAAATAAGATTTTTGTGCAGCATGTATGCGTGTGGTTTTAAATTTTGAGAAGTGTGAGATCTTAATTTGTAAGTAGCTTAGTAACTTAGCTCTTGCCATGTTGTAGCTGCTATCAGGAAAAGAGAGGAGGCAGAAATACAGAACAGACATTTTTAAATCACACCTCTTTGATGCCTAAGCTCTAAAATGGAGACTAATAATAATTACTTTAAAGGATTGTTGTAAGTTCTTTGTGAATAATTATAGATTATTTTTTTCCTGGGGTATAGCAAATAAAGCTATGAGGTATTGTTTAAAAACCCAGGAGTTAAAAATGCAGTCATGCTGTGACATTTTTTTTTCTGAAAAGGAAAATTATTTAAATATGTAATTTGCAATTAATATGAAATCTATTAGAGAATCAATCACTTCACACTCTATGGATAAGGAAATATGCTGCCCATACACAGTTTATATGGAAAATTTGTCGTATTGCTAAAAGACAGTATCACACACAAATTACCTAATGCACTTGGTTATATGATGCATTGTCTCCCTAAGATATTTTACATTTTACCATTTTACTTTTGTATTTACTAGTGCTGATATTTATGGAAAACTACTCTCTGTATCAGTGACGTGGTTATAATCTGTGAGATTGAACAAAGGAAGGAGGAAGCTCTTGACCTACGTAAAGCACAAATGATATATTCAATCTCTGATAACAAAGACTGGCTATAACCAAGTGTTGTTATAATCTGTGGCAAATTTCTGAAGAAGTGAGATATATTTTAAAGCCCATTTTATTGTATATAATTATATATGTAAATATATTACTTATATATATAATTATAGTTAGATGTCTAACCTCTGTGAAAAGATGAAGGACAGATTACTATCCTTTTTTAGGTAATAAAAATGATGGTAACATTAATATCTTCTTCAACTTATCTTTATTAAACTCTTACATAGCATCTATTAAGTAGAATAAAAGAGATCAGCGGGATCATTATAAAGTTGCAGGCATCCTTGAAGACCAAGAGTAGAACTCATGAATGATGTATACGGTGCTTTAAAAATTCTATTGTTGTTGTTGTAGTTTAATACGATTAAGGATGGAAGAAGAGACATTGAAATCTTAGATTATTTTCCTCCCTAATTGTGGTTGTTTTGAAATCCACAAAACAACAAGTTACTGTGAGCTTCCCACTGTGGTTAACTGTGAATAACCTTTATAGGTAAATCTTACAGATTGACCAAGTTTGGGCAACTGGGACACATGATCCAGCTCTCCTGGCCTTATCTTACATTTGGATCTGTTCACCTTTTCAAAGTCACTCATTATGAGATTGACAAAGAGCCTGGTTGTCTCAAATTCCCAATGTTGACTATAAACACAGGAAGTTCATAATTCTCAGAATTAAACCTAACACAGAACCTGTTTCCGTGGAGTGAATTCTGTAATTTTCCAAAGAACCCAGTTGAAAAATACTTGAAAGAACATGTACACTGATGAATATCTTATTGATTCAAGCTCCACTAATTTAGAATCTGGAGTCATTCAGACTTTATGTGTGAAGCATATCTTTTTATCTACCCATGAAGAAAAATCTAATAAACAAATAGTGCAAATAGTTCTAGAGAGATACCTAGCATACAAGAACTGACCAACAGTCAATAGCCTTTTTCTGAGCTCTGTGTTGTTAATTTGTGCATTATTGTTTCAACTTAATTGTCATCATATGTTAGGTAGTTATTATCTGTGAGCAATCTGAAAGCTTCTGAAAGACAAAACAATGCAAGTATTTATTGTTCTATACCAATAGGCAAATCGACCTTTCACTAAATTGTACACAAAATACCACAAATAGAAGCCTCAGGGGCCAAGCTGTAGCACAGTTCCTGGGGTAGGTCTTTCTTTGACTATCAGGAGCCTGAAAAAAAGTTTTTGTTTGGCTCACCCTCTGCCTGAACTATGCCATAAAGACTTTCTCTGAAAGAGAAACAGATAAATGCTAAGATCTACTCGTGTGTTTTCATATTGTTTTGTTTATAATGTTCCAACAATTACATGAGATATCTTTGGTTATTTCCACTAAATATTTAAATAAATTGAGGTTCTAAAAGGCTAAGCAAATATCCCAAGTTTAAAAAGCTACTAAGTGGTGAAACCCATCTATGAATCTCCTCTGTGGTCTCCTTTATGTTCCATCACATTGCATCAAAGATGCTGTCACCTACTAAAAGCTGCAATGGGTAACTCTTTACAAAGGCCATCAGCACAACACTTATCCCATTTTGTCATACATCATAATGGTTTGTGTACACATTCCCCGAGCTAAATACAACTTCTTTATGGACAGCAGACTTTGTCTTCTTTATGTTGGTATCCAGAGATACCTCTGGATTGTGGCCCCTAGGGTGGCTCAATAAATTTTTATTAAATGGATATATTCAGAATTAGAAGAACTAACCCAGAAACTAATCTTCACTTTTCTGGGAATGGTGTGGTATAGTGGTATAGGGAATTGGGTTACATTAGCACTGCTTATTTAAATGAAAGAACAAAAAACAAAACAAAACAAAAACAAAAAAAGAGAAAAAAACTAGCAAGTATTTTAATGCTGCTGATATTAATTGAATGAAAGAGAAGATGTCCTGTGCGACCCATACAGAATGTGCTAGGGAATTTCAGGAATGACGTGCCAGATTGAAAGCCCTCATCCCTTGAACTTATAAATGTGATGAGATCTCTTTCTGGTGATTACAATATGTTATATGGCAGAGCTGACCTAAAGATAGAAGTGAGCCTAATCTAATCATACACACCACTTTAAAAGCAGAGAATTTTCTCTGACCAGTGGTGGAATGAGGAAGTCAGAAAGATTCAAAACTTGAGAAGAATTTGCCTCACCATGGCTGGTATGAAGAGAGAGAGCATGCCATATGGGAAGGAACATGGGTGACTTCAAAAAACCGAGAAAGCCCCAAAACTGACAATCAGTAGGGAAATCGAGACTCCGTTTCCTAGCTATGTAGCCTTTGTCTAAATTCTGCCAACAACAAGGATGAACTTGGAGGGAGGACCCAAACCCCAGAGGAGAATACAGTCAGCCAACACCTTAACTTCAGTTCTGTGAGATCCCAAACAGAGAACCCTATGGACCTGGGGGCTAATAAGTGGGTGTCTTTTAACCCCTACATTTGTGATAATTTGTTACACAACAGTAAAAAACACATACAGGATGATAAACTTGCTTTTACATGAACTAACTCTAAAACAAATGATATTCACTTCCCTCTTTGAAGAAACTGTAATGAAACCTTTAAAATGAAAAGTACATTCAGGGAACAATCCCCATCTGTTTCAAGAGGTTCAGCAGGAAAGACCTTCATTATACAATTATAAATTTACATTATGCATTGATAGTTGCTTTCTACCACATGACAATGGATGTGTGCTCTAAGAATGTAATATATTCTATTGGCTTCTGAGTGGCATCCATATGAAAGAAGCAAAATCCCTTTTTTTTGGGGGGGGGGAGCATATTTTAATGATGTTTAAAAGAAGCTAAGGTCTTTTTTGTGGCCTTATTCAACTTTCCCAAAACTTGCCTCAGACTCTGTCACATTGAGAAAATATATGTGACTTTCTTTTATTCTTTCATGTGTTTTGAGTTTAATAACATATGCTGTTTATATTTGGTTTCTATGAGAGTTCTTTTTGTCTTGTAAACAGTTGCAAAGATTTACCTAGAGCTGTGTGGGTTTGCTCTTTCTTTCTTTCTTTCTTTCTTTCTTTCTTTCTTTCTTTCTTTCTTTCTTTCTTTCTTTTTCTTTTTCTTTTTCTTTCTTCTTTCTTCTCCCATCCCCTTGGAAAGTCTGAATGGTTCCAAGGATTAGCAGCAGTTGAACTTCAGTCATGATGTGTAATAGATAAATGCAATTCTTGTTCCATGCTGGCTCTTCAGGACAGTGTGAAATTAACCAGTTGTCTTGGTCTTTTTTCATAGTGTACATCTTAACAGTCACTCCTATTTGTATTTCACTGACTTGTCAGAAAGTACCCCTAAATGAATCCTCAATGTGAAATGAAGCCCAGAATTCAACTCATTCTCTGTCCAAATGAGTTAGATATTTCTGGAAAGGATAATCAACTCCTTTCTCTTAAGCGTGTAATAGATGACAGATACTAGAAATAGTCAAATAACACATGCTGGTTTTGTGATCATTGATATTCCCATTTTTCAGGTTAGGGCACTGACAAAGAAATGGAAAGACTTGCCATAAATGTACAGATACTAAGCAGAGGGTCTGCATGGGGTTTAATCCAAGATGACTCCATATCCTGGCACTTAGATATGTGTTAGTCCTCATAGATTACCACAAGACTCATATATTTTGTCTCCCAGGTAATACTCAGTCCTTGACTCTAACACCTTAAAATCTTGGGTGAGAACATGATAGTTTTCCTGATCTCGACTGCAAATATGTTAACAATAAAACTATGAACTCATCTGAACACTTTTATATTTTTAGCCTAAGCTTCTTCCTGGAAATGATATGGTCTATCATCCCCCATGGGGTTGTAGATCGTACATCTGTGCTGTTCGATAGGCTATTTTTGTTTAAATTTCTTTGAACTGAATAAAAATAAAAATTCAGCTTCTCACGCTGGCCACTTTTCCAAAGTTTAACAGCCACCTATGTGGAAACCATGTTGAATAGTGCAGATTTACTGAACATTTCCATCACTGCAATGAGTTCAGTTGGACAACACTATGAGAAAGCCATAGTAACATTAGCTAAGCCCTGAGCTTCATGCTGGGCATGTACTGGAAATAAAAATGAAGTAAAATATGTTTTATGGAGCTTAAGGTCTAGAGTATCTCAAGATCATAGTTCCTTTATGCTACTAAAAACATAAAAAAAATCAGTTTTTTTTTTTCCTGGAATTTCTTATAGCAGGCTCTCCCCAGTTCTGTTATGTGAGATCATGGGAAAGAACTTTGCACTTTCCCTTATCACAGCTTCAGCATCCTTATAGCTTGTAATCATATACCCTCTTAACTGCCAACATGAATGGTATTCATCATTTTTACCCTAAATGTTTTAGGCACTGGAAGAAGGATGCTTGAAATAGACCTTAATCAGATAATACCCCCTAACCAACTTTTACCTTTACTCCTAGCTAACACCTAGACCAAATCTCAGCCCAATGCCATTTCTTTTGGAAGCCATCTCTGATTCTCTAGAAACTAAGCTCATTGTCCATGCTCTGCATACTCACTACAACTCAAATTTGTCTTATCACAATAATTATCCCTCCTTATTATCAATTTTAATATAACTAATGTCTTTGCTCCCCACTTAATCAGTGAGCACCACACAGGCAGAAACTCTGTGCTGTGTTCATCACTGGATTTCTAACTCTTAGAACAGAGCCTGGGTCTTCGTAGAAACTTTTTATTTGTTTTATTATTGAATAGTTTTTGTTTTGTTTTGAGGGTAGATGCAAAAGAATCAGCTTTTAAACATATAATGTACCCTATCTACCCAATCACAATATCATCTCTAACAGTAATCAAAACAATTCACTTTAGTTATCTTGAGAAAAGTACTAGGTCTTTGTTGTGTCTTCTACTGTAAAAGAAGTATAATATAGAAGCTCCCTCCCCTGCCCCGAAAATGTAAGGCAGCGGGAAATAGCATGTGAAAGAAGTACACTGAAAGCAAAGAACCCAATTTAGAACTCTCTCTCCTGCCAAATTTTCTATGTGACCTTCACCCCATGAATATATTGTTCTCTAGAATTCTCAGCTTTTATAAAATGGGTATAGGTGGGTCTTCCCCACAAGATTTCCAAAGGAATTAAATCAAGTCATGCAGGATTTGTGTCACATGTGTGATAGAATGCTCAATAAATGTCAGTGTCTTACCTGTTTTTATACGTTCAGAAATTGCCCCTGTAGAAAAAAAGGACTGTTTTATTTTTCTTCCTCTTTGATTTCTTTTATTTTTTAAAAAATATTTATTTATTTATTTATTTATTTGAGAGAGCAAGCAAGAGAGAGAACACGAGCAGGGGCAGAGGCGGAGGCAGAGGCTGACTCCTTGCTGAGCAGGGAGCCCCACGGGGAAGAAAGGCTTGATCCCAAGACCCTGAGACCACGACCTGAACCAAAGTCAGAGACTCAACTGATTTAACTACCCAGGTGCCCCCCTCTTTGGTTTCTTTTAGAGATTCTTTTAATTTATTTGATTTTCTTCCTTTTTTGTGTGTGTCTCTTATTATCTGATCTTCCCTTCCATTTTTCCCTCCTGTAGCATCCTCCCTTTGTCTGGCTCAGCTGATGACACACAGAGTATAATTGAGCATTGACCTCTGGCACAAATAAGCATCTGTCTTGCACATTTAGGATATTATGTTGCCTGTAATCCTTCCCAGTTTATGATTTTAAATTACTTTTGGAATTTCTGTGTAATTTCAGGTTGGTAGGTTAAAATTGCAATTTTATTTTGGCAGATAACATGCTTCTAAATGAGTTTTTCCTTATGTGCATATTAAATAGTTTCCTCATACAGCAGAGTCACTTTTTGTTTGTCCTTGACCACACTAGAAGTTAGAAACTATGACTTACTTGGCAGAAGTTCATTTACTTTCTGGAAGCAACTTAAAGTCTTGCATTTAATTTGTATCGTGTTCATATTGTGTTGGTTATAGAGATACTCATGTCTTTGCTTTTTTTTTTTCTTTTTGAGAAAAAAGGAACAGAAGAGATTCTCTTATAGCTATTGCATTCAAAGTTATTGCTTTCTTGAAAGTTATTTTGTTTCTCTTACTTAGTTATTGATGGACATGGTAGTCTGAGTAATGGACCTCTGAAGAAGGCCACATTCTAATCCCCAAAACCTGTGAACATTTTATATTTCATGGCCAAAAAAGACTTTATAAATGTGATTAATTTAAGGGTATTGAGATGGGGAAATTATCCCAGATTATCCAGATGGACCCAATATAATTACAAGGGTCCTTATAAAAGGAAGGCAGGAGAGGCAAAGACCAAGATGTGACAGTTGAAGCAGAGTTTGCAGTGCAGAAAGGCCATGAGCCAAAGAACAAGTTGGAAAATGAAAGGGAGCTTATTTTCTCCTGGAGCCTCCAAAAGAAACAGTCTACTGACACCTTGATTTTAGCACTGTAAGACTCATTTCAGATTTTTGACTTCCAGACTATAGGATAGATTTGTATTGATTTAAACCATTAAGTCTTTGCTAATTCATTACAGCAGCAATGTGAAACTAATACAATGTATTAAAAATGATTTTTTCGGGATGCCTGGGTGGCTCAGCAGTTGAGTGTTTGCCTTCCACTCAGGGTGTAATCCCGGGGTCCTGGGATCAAGTCCCGCATCAGGCTCCCTGCGGGGAGCCTGCTTCTCCTCTGCCTATGTCTCTGCCTCTCTCTGTGTCTCTCATGAATAAATAAAATATTTTTTAAAATAAAAATGATTTTTTTTCTTTGTTTTCAAAGTCAAAAACTAGCTGAAAACCTAAAACTATACCTTAAACATCAAAGTAGGCTGCTTATATACTTAAGTGTGCATCTTCTTACCAAACTGTTGTCACTGCACATTTGAGCTAGAAGGAATCCTTTATTTCTACAAAGAGGAGGCAGAAACTAAGTACATTTCTGGAATGTGAGTACCAAGCACATTTGTATAATCCTCTGAAAACTAATAGACTGAGAATATATATATATATATATATATATATATATATTTAACTGATTAATATATATAATAAATTATATAAATATATAATATATATATATTTAACTGATTCTGAGCTAATATACAAAGGTTTCTCCTTTCTACCCAAATTAGAGATCATTTGAGGGAAATGGCATTCCTATGCCATAGAATTATTTGTTGCTAATAGATTTGGGTGAGCTTAATAGGCACTCATATAAATGAGGCTGAATAAAATCAGTTTTTGGGCTAGAGACAGGGACGGTCTTGAGGGGAAAGTTGAGACACTCACAATTTTTAAAAATAAGCAAAATGTCCTAGTAAAATTTTGAAACACACCCGTTGGGGGAAAAATGATTCTTTCCTTACTAGCTTCACTGGTTTTTCATAATAGTGATATATTAATAGGGAATAATAAGAAAAATTTTTCAAACAAAATACATTACTAGGGAGTTAGCCTGATTAACCTCTGGAACCTGTGAAAATGCACTTGGAACTTCATGGGCCATGTAACACTTCAATTTGTTTTGGCCATTGTCACTGAGTCTCTTGGGATCATGAATTAAACTTTCTTGGATGAGGGTAATACGTGATTTTTTTCCTATTTTAACAGAAATTGATGCTATAATTTCATTTAAACTTACTTTATATTTTGTATGTAAAAACAAGTGAGGAAAAATTAAACTCTTGCTGATACATAGCTCCCCAAGGATATCTTCCCTGACTTCTTTACACTGTTAGGTCCTCTTTTGTGTTCCATTGACAACCCCAGCAAACCTCTAAAATCCCCATGCTCATATTTTATTCAAACTATCTTCTTTTGAGCCCATCTTTCTCTTTGGGCTATAAACTCCCAAAGGCACAGACCCAGTCAAGTTTGTTTTAGTTTGTTAGAGGCCTTCAAATAAACACAATAGACCCCAAATATACAGTTGACCATTGAACAACATGGTTTTGAATTGTGCAGGTCCACTCAGACACAGATTTTTTATAGACACCGATTTTTGATTGTACAATACTATATATGTATTTCTCTTCCTTATGATTTTCTTAATAACATTCTCTTTTCTCTAGCTTACTTTTTGTAAGAATACAGTATATAATACCTACAAAATACAAAATATATGTTAATCAATTGTCAGTAAAGATTCTGGTCAGTAGTAGGCTGTGAGTAGTTAAGTTTTTGGGAAGTCAAAAGTTATACACAAATTTTCCACTGTGTGGGTTGTCCGTGCCCCTAAATCCCATGTTGTGCAAAGGCCAACTGTACATTTGTCTAGCACTTCCAGTCCTTTCCTTTGATGTGCTTAAATTGGAATGTGTTTACTTCTTGTTGGGGTTATCAAACATCTCTAAATCAAGCAAAATATCCTCAGTTTAAAACCCTCACTCTTTGGGCTTCCCCAAGATGGTGGCTGAATAAGAGGACCCTAAGCTAGGATCATCTCATGAACACAACTACATAATGATCAAATCATCCTAAATACCCCAGAAGTTGACTTAAAGACTGACAGAACAAACTCCACAACTAAAGGGAGAGAAGAGGTCACATCGAGGCTGATAGGAAGTGTGGAGATGTGATTTAAGGGAGAAATAGATTGAGAATGCTGCAGAGGGGAGGAACCCATGGTTGCAGAGATGGATGAGGGGAGGGGAGAGAGAAAGAGAGAGAAAAAGAGAGAGAGAGAGAGAGAGAGAGATACAAGGGAATGCACAAGGAGAATATTTCCCCAAAATCATTGGCTTGGAAAATGAGAGAGGTTAAATTTCATGAGTTCTTACAACCAGTAGGTCTTAAAGCCTGTAATTTCTTGCACTGTTAGTGGGAGTGCAAGCTGGTGCAGCCACTCTCTGTAAAACAGTGTGGGGGTTCCTCAAGAAGTTAAAAATAGAGCTACCCTATGACCCAGCAATTGCACTACTAGGTATTTAGATACAGATGTAGTGAAAGGACAGGACACCTGTACCCCAATGTTCATAAAAGCAATGTCCACAATAGTCAAACTGTGGAAGGATCCATGATGTTATTCGACAGATGAATGCATAAAAAGATGTGGTACATTATATAATAGATTACTCACCATCAGAAAGGATGAATACCTACCATTTACATTGATGTGGATGGAACTGGAGGTTATTATGCTGAGCGAAATAAGTTATTGGAGAAAGACAATTATCATATGGCTTCATTCATATGTGGAATATAAGAAATAGTGAAAGGGTCCATAAGGGAAGGAGGGGAAACTGAATGGGGGAAAAAATCAGAGAGGAAGACAAACAATGAGAGACTACTAACTCTGGAAACAAAGGGTTGCAGAAGGGGAGGTGAAAGGGGGATAGGGTAACTGGGTAACAGGGATTTAGGAGGGCACATGATGAGATTAGTACTGGGTATTATACTACATGTTGGCAAATTTAATTTAAATAAAATTAGAAAAAAAAAAAAAGCCTGGAATTTCAAGGCTCAGAAGGCTTGGCTGGGATAGAGCCTGGAGGGCATTGTGCTGCTCCTGGAGAGAAGGCAGGCAAACAATCTATAGGCAAATAGTGTGGAAACAGTGGTTTTAAAAAATGCCTTAGCACACAGTAGGTAGATGATTTGCTATTCTAGGAACATTCCCTGAGAGGCAACCACATGGAGATGGCAAACACAGGTTACCTCACTTGTTTACACCAAGCCCCACCACACTGTACTCTGGTAGGGATGCCCTTCTCAGTCAGGCTTGCCTCCATCCCAGGATGGCAGCCTCCTTCCCTAGAGAGATTGGTGCAAAGCTCTGTCCATGCCACCTCTCTCCACAAGAGTTCTGCAGGTATTCGACTCTAGTAGAGTTGGTGTCATGTCTCATTTCACAAGAAGACCAGAGCACACCTAGTTAAAAGTCACCATATTCAGGCCAGGACCAAATACTGCCCACAGCAAGCAAGGAGAGCCTCTGCAGAAGACTGGCCTGAAAGACAGAGCAGTCAAAACACACAAGCAGAGTGCATGCAGCACAAACTGGAGACATTCTCTTCAGTATCAAGCCTGGGCATTACATGACCTCTTCTTCATAAGGCCATTACTCTCAGGAGCAAGAGACATAACCAGCTTTTCCAACAAAGAGGAGAAGTCAGAAACTTAGATAATATGCTAAAATGGGGGAATTTATCCCAAAGAAAAGAACAATATAAGGGCATGGCCAGAGATCTAAGCAAAAAAATAAAAAATAAAAAAATAAGGAACATGCCTGATGGAGAATTTAAAGCAACAATCATAAGGATACTCACTGGGCTTGAGAAAAGAATAAAAGGTATCAGTGAGAGATAAAAGAGTTATAAAAGAATCAATCAGAGATGAAGAATATAATAAATAAGGTTGGAAACAGGCTTCAAGTAATGGACAGCAGACTGGAAGAAGCAGAGGAACAAATTAGTGACCTAGAAGACAAAATAATGGAAAATAATGAAACTGAACAAAAGAATTATCAAACATGAAAATAGACCTAGGGAACTCAGTGACTCCATCAAACATAATGACGTTCATATTAACAGGAGTCCCAGAAGAAGAAGAGAGAGAAAAGGGGACAGAAAATTTATTTCAAAAAATAATAACAGAAAACTTCCCTAATCTGGGGAAGGAAACCACATCGAGATGTGGGAGTTACAGAGAACTCCCATCAAAAGCAACAAAGGCAGGCCAATGTCAAGACATATTGTAATTAAATTTGCAAAATATAGTGAAAAATATCTTAAAAGCAGCAAGACAAAGGAAGTTCTTAACTTAAAAATGAAAACCTATAAGGCCAGCTGGAGATTTCTCAAACAGAAACTTGGCAAGCCAGAAGAAAGTGGCATGATATATTCAAAGTGCTGAATGGGAAAAAAATCTGCAGCCAAGTATACTCTATCCAGCAAAGCTATCATTCAGAATAGGAGAGATAAAGAGTTTCCAAGACAAGCAAAAACTAAAGGAATTTGTGACCACTAAACCAGCCCAGCAAGAAATATTAGAGGGACTCTTTGAGTGCAAAGGAGAGACCAAAAGTGACAAAGACAAGAAAGGATCAGAGAAAATTTCCAGAAACAAGGACTAAACAAGTAATAAAGTGACAATAAAAACATACCCATCAATGATTACTACAAATGTAAATGGACTGAATACTCCAATCAAAAGATATAGGGTAGGGATCCCTGGGTGGCGCAGTGGTTTAGCGCCTGCCTTTGGCCCAGGGTGCGATCCTGGGGACCCGGGATCGAATCCCACATCGGGCTCCCGGTGCATGGAGCCTGCTTCTCCCTCTGCCTGTGTCTCTGCCTCTCTCTCTCTCTCTCTCTGTGTGACTATCATAAATTTAAAAAAAAAAAAAAAAAAGAAAAAAGACATAAGGTAGGGCAGCCCCTGGTGGCTCAGCGGTTTAGGCCTTTAGGCCGCCTTCAGCCCAGGACATGATCCTGTAGAACAAGGACCAAGTCTCACATCAGGCTCCCTGCATGGAACCTGCTTCTCCTTCTGCCTCTCTTTCTGTGTGTGTGTGTGTGTGTGTGTGTGTGTGTGTGTGTGTTTCATAATTAAATAAATAAAATCTTAAAAAAAAAGACATAGGGTGTCATAATGGATTAAAAAAAAAGATCCAAAAAAAAAAAAAAGGTTCCATCTGTATGCCACCTACAAGAGACTCATTTTAGAACTAAAGACACTTGCAGATTGAAAGTGAGGGGTTAGAGAAAAATATTATTACACAAGCGGATGTCAAAAGAAAATCAGAGTAGCAATACTTATAGCGGACAAACTAGACTCTTTTGTTCTTGATTGTTTTTATCCTGTTTTACTATCAGGGTAGTACTGGACTCATGGGAAAATTTTAAATATGTCCCCTCTATTGCATTCTTTGTAAGATTTTGAGTAAAGATAGTCATTAATTATTTTGTTAAATATTTGGTAGAATTCACTAATGAAACCATGTGGTCTTGGGCTCTTTTGTGCTGGGAGATTTTTGATTCCTAATTCGACTTTCTTTCTTATTATTGGTCTGAGATTTCCTATTTTTCGGATTTGAGATTCATGATTCAACCTTGGTAATGTGCATTTTTAGGAATTATCTGTTTTTTTCCCTAAGTTACTCAGTTTGTTAGTATTAAATTGTTTATACTAATGTGTTATCACACTATTTCTGATTATCTAATGTATTGTTTTCCATTTCTCGTTTTGGTTTTTGAGTCTTCTCTCTTTTTTCCCTTAGTTAATGTAGTTAAAATATTGCCAATTTTGTTCAGTTTTTTGGGAAAAAATGATCATTACTTTCAATATTATGTTATTGTTTATACTGGCCTCTATTTTATATATTTCTGCCTTTTCTTTGTGATTTTCTTCCTTTACTAAATTTCAGCTCAATTTTTTTCTTTTTCTAGTTCATTGTGGTATAATGTTGTTTATTTGAACTTTTTTTCTTAATATAAGCATTTATAGCATAAATCTTACTCTAACATCTGCTTTTGCTACATCCCATAGGTTTTGGAATATTGTGTTTTCTTTTTCTTTTGTATTGAGACATATTTTGATTTGATGTTTGATTTCTTATTTGGCCCATTGCTTGTGTAGTAGTGTGTTATTTAATATTTACATTTCAAATATCTAATATTTACATTGTAGATTTTGCAACTTTGTTTTATTGTTGATCTTTAGTTTTGTACCACTATGATTGGAAAATATACTTGGTATGATTTCAGTCTTCTTACATTTGTAATATTTATTATGTCTCTTTTTATGTGAATTAACCAAGGGATTCTTCTCTGTGCTTGAAGAAAGTATATGTTCTGTTTTTCTTGGATGGAACTTTTATATTTATCTTTTAGAACCATGTATTCTGAAGTGTGCTTCAAGTAAAAAATGTTCTTGTTGAAAAAGAAAAAATAACTTTAACTGAGGATACTCTTTTAAAATAAAGTGTATTAGAAGGGAGGTGGATGGGGAGGATGGGTGAAATAGGTGAATAGGATTAAGAATACAGGAATTAAGAATAAACTTATGATGAGCACTAAGAAATGATGTATAGAATTGTTGGATCACTATATTGTACACCTGAAACTAATATAACACTGTATGTTAACTATACTGGAATTAGAATTTAAAAACTTAATGAAAAAAGAAAAGTAAATGCATTTGTGGTGAAAATAAAATAAAATAAAATAACAGATAAAACTCACTCTTTCTCTTCAACAATGAGGGGGCTCCTTATAATGCCTAATTTCCTGTTTTGTTTTTGTTTTTGTTTCAAGCACATATAAAACCCTTATGCAATGATTTCAAAGACCCTTTGACATCTGCATAAACATCAAGAGCAAATGCTTTCTATTATTATCTAAGTCTCTGCCAGGCTTTCAGATTATTATTATTATTAAGTCACTTTCTCAGCAGAAATCATGAATTTTGCTGAAGCACTCATTACCTTTGGTAAAACAGAGATAGTCTTTGCCTTCACTATTTCTAAATAACCTGGAAAATATGATTCTAGTGATTTCCAATTACATAAGACTATTTGCACTCTGAATTTCACTGGTGGAGACTACTTTTGATAACTAATCAGAAGGCAGAGAGGGTTTGAAATGTGAAAAAAAAAAAAACACAGCAAACCCAAAACAAAAAAAACCATATGTGTTTAGAGTAACTGCGTTTGGAATCTAGATTCATCTCAATGGCTAAAGCCCAAATAAGTACACTTCTGATGAGCTGCCATTTTGGTTCTGTGAGATGTGCCCACAATGTGTCTTTAAAATACAGTCCAAATTGTGTATTTCTGGGTATTTGACATTGTTTTCCTTGAATCTTTTTTTTTTCCTTGAATCTTTTTTAGTGGTTAGTCAGTCATTGGATATTCTAACAGCCTGTCAAATTTCTCTTTTGTCTATCTACCCAGTGGCCACTACAATATGGGCATTCGATATGCAATAGCCAGCAGTGTCACTTCAGCTTAGTTGGAGGAGTTTGACCATTCCAATGCTTTAAACTAGAATCTGAAAGCTTAACCTTGGCCTGGGCCGAGCCCCAGAATCAACATGCAGCCTTAAATGACTCATTTTTTCATGGACTCAATTTCCTCATTTCTTAAAGTTAATGGAAAATATGCTCAACTCAGACTATATAACTTGCTGTATTGTAGGAATCTACTATTCCAAAGAGATTGAGTAATTAATTATTCCTCTTCCTGACTTAAGTGTTTTTGATCTAGTCCCACACATTTGGGAACATATTGGCGTGTATATAATCTTACAATAAGTAGGACCAAAGTAAGAGGCATTTGCTGGTTCCTTTCTCAAAAAGGAAGAACAGAATCATTTTTCCTGGAATGATTCCTGACACAGCAGGGCTGGAGGACCCAAAACCCATCTTCCTTCTGTGGCTCATGCCACACTCTGCCCAACCCATCACTATCTTGTATTAAACTAAGGGACTTCCTCACATGCACAGAGGCCTCTCTGACTACCAATTTAAAGAAGCCAGACTGTCACTTTGTATCTCATTGTTCTATTTAAACTCTGCTTGGAACTCATCACTATGTGTTCCTATTTTTCTTTATTCATTTATTAATTCATTCTTTCTTTAAAATAAAAGCTCAAGAAAATCAGTAACCTTGTCAGCCCGGTTTGTTGAATCAATAGTCTCTTCAGATAGTGCCTGATAAAAGATGGTGAATCTTATTCGTTCTTTAAGAACATGAAATCTAACTACTTCACACAAAGACTTGCCATCATTCTGAATTACTAGCATGTGATGGAAATAACTAGTCAATGCAGTACACTTTCCATTCCTTGCCTTTCTCAGCACCCATGGTTTCTACCATTCCTCTATTTTAGTGACTTCTTTGTTCCATGGCCTAAGCATTGCTCTGAATTGTTCTGCATTTAAATATGAAAATACCTAGATTCCTTTTCTAACTTACTCTTTCTTTTTGTTTCTCTCACTTCCTTATTCCCTACTCATGACCTTTGAGATGCAAAGGTCTTTTCTTCCATTCTATCAATAGACTCCCTCTGCCTTCATTTCCTTCACTGCTATAGTCTATGACTTTAACAACATTGTTCTTCCCTTTAGCCCTCTTATATTTTCATTCACTTTTCTGAACAATTTAATCACTTGTAGCTCTATCTCTTTCTAAAGATTTATTTATTTATTTGAGTAAGAGCCAATGGGGTGAGGGGCAGAGGGAGAGGGAGAGAGAGGGAATCTCACACAGTCTCCACACTGAGCATGGAGCCTGATGTGGGGCTCAATCCCACCACCCTGAGATCATGACCCGAGCCGAAATCAAGAGTCAGATGTTTAACTGATTGAGCCACCCCAGTGCCCCTAATCACTATGGCTTCAAATATTACTTTTAAAGAGTGAATCTCAAATTTATATAACTAATGCTCACTTCTTTCCTGAGTATCTCTAATTAATAACTTAACATTCAAGATGGAAGCTAAAATAGGGATATTTTAAGAAATTGTTTTATTTTTAATTCATTATCCTAAGGCTTGACAGACATAGTAATTAATACTCCTCTTCCCCATCCAAGTTCAAAAACATTGAGAAACACAAGATTCAAGCAGATGGAGTATGGTAACAATAGTTTCACTTGACTAATCGCTAAAATTTAGACATATACCCGCCCACATAAACACCTTCTGTATGTTGGTAAATTGAACACCAATAAAAAATTAATTTATTAAAAAAAAACCCACCTGCTTAGAGGTCTACTTTCATAAAATATATGGCATGAAAGATCAGAGATGAACTGGGGCTTCTTATAGGGAGTTGGATACTAAAGATAGAGAGGAATGTGGTCATGCATGCTCAATCCTTTTACAAACCTCAGTAATCAAATAAGTCATCTCTCCCATGGAAAGGAATGAATAAGGAGACAGGATGTTGCTGTAATAGAAGCTTCCTCACTATGAAAACTTTGTAAGGGAGAGAGAAATTTACTCCTCCAAAAACATTATTTGATTAACTTTTATTGATATGGTAATCTATTTCCAAATCTGTGACACAGCAGCAAGGATAATTTTTCTCCAACACCATTTTTATTTGGATTATTCTTTTGCTCATATTTCCATCTTTCATTTAAAACTTATTTGTCAAGCATTCATCAGCATTCTTTCCTAGCCCCCTCTCTGCTCTGATATTCCTCCTTAAACCTAGCCACACTTGCCAAGAAAAGTCTTCCTGCCTTCTACCACTTCTTCCAAACAGTTCTCAAAATTTTGCCTATTTCTGAAACATATCTATTTTATCTATATTTCTTGTGTTTTATTACATATTAGTATTTATATGTATCTTTTTTTTCATTTTTCATTCCACTCTGCTTTATAGCCACTTAGGAATTCATATTGCACCAATCACTTTTACAGCTCTATAGTACTGTCATATATCTTTTTGACCCTATTACCATTTCCCCACTAAACAAGATCATATCTCATTTATTTTTATCCTTCTTCCTGTCCTTTAGCATATATAATTCAGTATCCTTTCTAGTTGTGATTTCTTAAAGTCTCATCCAGCCTGGTATCAATCTTTCCGTTTCTCTTCTTTCTTGGCTAGGACAACTTGAATTCCTCTTTCTAAAGAAGAATCACTATATAAATCAGCTTCCTACAAAAGAAAGATTAAATTCTATTTTAGCAGGGATTATGTCTATCTTATTCCCTACTATATAATCACCCTAAGTTTATTGCCCCACACATAATTGATCAATAAATATTTGCTAAATGAATGCATGAATGAATGAATGACTCTCAAGATTCATTATCAAATCATATTCCTTGTGAAAGTGACAGTTGTACAGAAATCCTGATGTAACACTTGCACTCCCATTTACACTGCTCCTCTATATCTGCCTCCTTATCAGATGATTTTTAATCTCATTCTTCTAACAAGATACCTCTCTTTCCTCCACTTTAGCTGTCAGTTCTTGCTTTACATATTTTGAAACTTTGTTTTTAGGTGCATACATCTTTATAATTGCTACACCTCCCTGATATATTGATCCTTTTTATCATTATGAATGTTCTCTTTTTACCTATAAATAGACAAGTCTGTCTTGAGGGCTATATAATTTGATATCAATATAGCCACTCCGGCCTTCTGATACCTTTGTTTGCATTTTATCATTCTTTACCTTCAAATTATTTGTATATTTGTTAACATATATATAGCTTTGTTTTCTTTTAAATTTAGTGTCAGTCTCTGCTTTTGATTGGAGTATTTGATCTACTTAAATTTGAAGTAATTACTAAAATTGATGGATTTAGGTCTGACATTTGCTGTATCTTTCCTATTTGTCTCATAAATTTATTTTGTTCTTTCTTTGCTACCTGTTTTGTATTAACAGATATTTTAGTATTCTATGTCATTTCCTCTATTGCATTTATTACTGTCTCAAATATTTTTTGAAGTTGCTCTAAGAATAACAATTATCATTTTTAAATTATCAAAATTGAATTATATTTAATATTGAATTACAAGTGTTAATATAAGAACCCTGAAAAGTTTATTTCCATTTATTTCTCCATCCTTCATGCTCTTGTACTCATATATATTATTTTATGTGTAAAATAAATCAAACAAAATTGTGCATGTTTTTTGCTCTATGCAATTAAAAATTAAAAGAAAGAAACTATGAATATGTATTCATAGATATAGATATAAAAATAATTAATACTAGTATAGAATTTTAAATTGATAGCATTTTTTCCAGCACTGAATTGAATATTTCATTGGATTTTTTCCTGATTTTTTTTTCTGATAATTATTTTCTCTTGTTTTTTCAGGATTGTTCAATTATATTTGGCTTTAAGTCATTTTGACAATGATGTAAAAAATAGTATATATGTATAGACACACACACACACTTCCATTTCTCTTTTCACAAGAGGAATTATGAACAAACGTCTTCAGCATTAAATATTTTCTTTTTTTTTTTTAATTTTTTATTTATTTATGATAGTCACACAGAGAGAGAGAGAGAGGCAGAGACATAGGCAGAGGGAGAAGCAGGCTCCATGCACCGGGAGCCTGATGTGGGATTCGATCCCGGGTCTCCAGGATCGCGCCCTGGGCCAAAGGCAGGCGCTAAACCGCTGCGCCACCCAGGGATCCCAAATATTTTCTTTAAAAAAATAAATAAATATTTTCTTTGATTCATAATGATGTATCACAGGCTAGAGATCCCTTTTTTATCAAAAATTAAGTTTTTGTATATAAGAACCATTCAAACATATTTTTTGAATAGCACAATATTTCTAGTTCATGACACTTCCTCATAGTTGTACAATTTCTAAATATTTACCTATTCCTTTGATAGAATGTTGAGATCTAGTATGTTCAAATGGAAAGAGATATGAGGATTTCTGATAAGCAAAATGAATAGGCAATTCTTAAAATAATATGGAGTGTTAAAGAACTCTTGAAAGAATAGCAATCAGAGATCACCCAATGATGTACTGGTAAAGATTTAAAAAACAATTCTCCAGGAAAAAAAAAAAAAAAGCAAACAAATGAAACAAACCAAAAAATGGAGGAACCTCATTTATAGCACGTGCTAATTTCTGTAGTCTAAATAGTCTCACTGCTTTCAAGCTACCAACATGATGTCATTGAAGGTGGAATTGGAAAGCGATGCATAGTAGCACAGTATTATAAGATATTTCTAGTAGATAAATATAGTACTCATAAGTAAACTCGAGCACAGATGATAGTGATATATAGTAAAAATAAGCAGCAAGTGATGAATTTTGATTGTTTATTACCTTTGTTTTTTAGATTACTTGATTGTAAACTTATACCTAGCATAATCTAACTTTTCCTACATTTCCCTACTGGGTTGCAAGATTTCTGAAAATTTAACAATTGGTTCTTGCAAGCTGGTATGAGCCAGTTTCAGCTCTCTACTAAAAATATAATAAATGTCATTGCATCTATACCAGATGATGTCATAGTACAGAGAGGTGTTTGCACACCAAAGTTGTTGAAAACAGATGTGAGGTTTTGGGGAACAATTGTGAACATAGTGGGAGTTTTCTCAGAGGTTTTCTGGAATATACTGTAAATGACATATTGATGCTACAAGTTTTAGGCTTAACCAGCCATAGTTTTATTTTTCTTCACTATAACCCTTCAGATCTAATCCCTGTCACTGTTCAGAATATCAGGAAAATGTAATTAATTTGGGGCACTTTGTGTTATTATAACAATTCCATTTTATGTCTTAAAAAAAGAATATATTACTATTAAACTGTGATCTAGTCATTATTTATTTTTTTTCCCTTTCTCCCTCTTGTTATTCTTCCCCCCATGCCTCTGGCCCCCAACTTTATTTCCAGTATGTGTCTGAGCCAACCTCAGTTACTTGCTGTGGAAATACAGGATGTGATTAGTTTCTTTCCTGGTCTTTTATACCTCTCCACACTCCATTTCCCTGGTCTCCTAAGTCTGGAGCAGGAGAAAGAAAGAAGACATGAAAAGATAAAATGACATTTTACTTATATGATGCTATTTGTATTTCCCAGCTGTTGAATAACTTCTGTCAAGCCAACATCCAAATACTAGTACAGTCTCTTTGATAAATTTCTAATACTTTTTTTTCCCCTTTCAAATCACTAGTCCAGAATACACAACTAGCACTTGGTAGCTCCATTTTGTCCTTTTCCATATCATCCTCTCTACCTCATTGCTCCTATTTAACAGGTTGAATGTTACATAAACAACTTTTAAAATCAAACTCATGCTCTTCAGCTTCTCTACAGGTTAAAATTCCTGGAACACTTAACAAAATATATAAGAAAGAGTCAGGAGGAAAAAAAAAAAAAAAAGAAAGAAAGAAAGAGAGTCAGGGCTCCTAAAATGCTTTGGTTCCAATTTGTTATTTTTGTCTTCACATGCATATCTATTTGGACAAGTGCATTACTGGCTGTCCTTTCAGAGTTAAACATATAATCCTAATGTGTCTGTACAACATCCAACATCTGGTTGGAAAGTAAGAGTCAATCTAGCATGTCTAGAAAACACCAAAGCAACAAGATGTTTTACCAACATTTCAAAAAAATTACTCCTGATTGGAACGCTCTCAACTGAATTAAACAAAATTAATTGAGTTCCTAAAATATGCCATGTACTGAGTGAGGGACTCTCATATGTGAATTAACTTTTACAATAATATAACTCATAATGTTTCCACCCAATTGGCCATGATTATCCCAGGGTGGCCATAAAAGAAATGAAAGCTGAATGGTAAAATATTTTACCCAAATGTAACTAGTAAACGATAGAATTGGGATTCAAACTCCTGCCACATTTTGAATTCTGGTATTTAGCAAAATAGCCTCCACTTGTCCACAAAGCACACTGTGTTATCTCTAGAATTCTTAATCAGCCTGGCTGGTAAAGCTTTCCCATGCAATATGACTACATGTTGCTAGTATTGTCATTTTTTTAAACATGTGACCATTTAATTTTTGAGTTGCTCATCCATATTGGGGTCTTTCTCATCATCAAGGGCTCCCTTCATTCTAATTAAGCTTAGACCCAACATGGTTCCAGTTTATTGCATCTTTGTTTTTGGTGTTTGTGGAAAGAACATTTGATGTTACTAGTTTCATTTCCACTCATTTCCCCCATAGCCACAATAAAGTACACATGAAGTGAAGGAGGATGAGTTGTATAACAGGACATTGGCATGGGCCTGATACAGTATTTTTCTAGGGTCTTTAGGTTGTTAAATATAATGGGTAGAATGATGCTCTATGGTTATCAGATAAAAAACATATTATTTTTTCTTTATCAAAATGAATCTTTCTCAAGTTTGGCAGGAAATTATAGTTCATCAATGCATTGGGGATCCAAATGCTGTGATTCACAGCAAAACACATAAATGCTGGAGCTTATGTAATGTAGAACATTTGGAGGGAAAGAGCCTATAGTTTTCTATCTATTCTAATCATACAGAAATGGTGTTGTCAAAGCTTATGTAGTCTCCTTGAGGATTAGTGTACAACTTCTATGCTACCCATGGAAACCACTTTCTCCATGCCTCTTGTCCACCACAACTTTCCCTGAAGCTTCCAAGGCCAGTTTCTAACTGTTCAGTACCCAGGTAGACTTGTGCTACATGATCTGAGTTAATGTCTTCTGTGCAGTCAAGGATCTTTTTCATTTGGGGGATATGGCACTCCTATCTCCTCTAAGTTAAGTGAATCAGTGTATATCCATGGCCCAGACATTCTCCTTTCAGATGATACAGTTCAAAGTGAATTCCAGCATTCACATATTGTACCAAACTCTCTTACTCTATCTTTGGGCCAACAAATCTCACACTCCAGAGAAGAAGAGTTTATTATTCTTATTGGGAAAATGGGGTGAGCTGTTAAATCTCTGACAGCAATAAAAACAAAGTGGAAATGTATTTCTTTATAAATCACACTCCTGCATTTGCAAGGCTTTAAATTTGAAAAAAATAAAAAAGAAAACACATTTCATATTTAGGACAGATTCATGAAGACAGACAGCATTTTTTGAACACTTACCAGTGCTAAGTATTATTCAGATATCTTACATATAGTAGCTGGTTGTACAACCAGATTATTTGAAAGAAGAGTGTTCTGTACTATATTTCTTTTACAAATGATGCAAGTAAGGCCTATAATTTGAGGCTTCAAGGGAAAATCTTGAGGTTGTATGTGCAGGAGCCAGTCTAGTGCTGGGGTGGCTGGAAATCAGTGTCTGTGAGAACTAATCTCAAGGCTGTGACCACAGGGTTCACCTGGTAGCGAAGTAGATGGGATCCCAGGTCTATGGGAGCCAGTGTGAAATCTAGGTCCATGGGGTGAGCCTGGCACTGGAATGCATTAAAAACCTGTATACATGGTATTTGGCCTAGTAGTGGGTCTGACTGGGAGCCTGGGTTGGTGGGGAGCTTGTCATCACAGAAGCTGCCCTGGGCCTGGGGCCCAACTAACACTAAGATGGCTAGTACTCTGGTGGAGCCTCATGCCATGACCAGCCTCCCAGGGCCACTGGAGGTAGCCAGTGCCCTGGTGGGTTAGGGGCTTGTGTTCATGAAGGTCCTCTGGAAGCCTGGAACTGAGGAAGTCACTTGGAACCATAGGATCCTCCTGGGACCAACTTGAGTTGACAGTCACTGCTGGAGGGCCTGCTGGGAGCTTGGTGCTACAGAAGGTATCTGGGATGATAGAGTTGCCTGGGGCCACTGGAGACAGCAGGAGCTAGGGTAAACTAGGGGCCTGGGTTTGCAGGAGCCACTGGAAGTCTGGTAGCAAGGATGATGCCTGGGGTCCCAGGAGCTGCCTGGCACTACTGGGGCCAGCAAACACTGGGTGTTGGGAGTCTGATTTTGCAGGAGCCTACAGGGAGCCAATAGGGCTGCAGGAGTCAGCCTGGTGCTGGACAGGCTGGCTCTGAGATCCATGGTGAAATAAAAGGTTCACTCCACTTTCCTTCTCCCACTAGAAGGGAGTATCTACCTACACTGGGCTGCCTGGACTTCGAGGAGGGGTGATGGGACTAGTGAGGATCTATCCTTCCTACCTTCCTCTGTGTTTCACTCAAGTGCTATAATCTCTTATTTGGGATTCTTGGCTTTCCTGAAGGTATTTTCATAGGAAGATAGTTGTTTAAAATGATGTTTCTGGGAAGATAAGTGCTAGAAATTCCTATGCCATAATTTCATCCTTCCATATTTCAAGGGGGAATGGTGGCACCTTCTTTATCTTCCCATGTCTAATGTACATTGATGGCTCACCTGTAGAGTTATTCAATGAGTATATATTGAATCCAACACATGTAAATATCTGTAAATACAAATTCCATTTGTAAAACATTGAGAAGAGCATTACATCTAGCACAGAGCTGTATAATGTAGGATGCTCATGAACAATCTGAGCATGACTCAGAGAAAAGATAAAACATTGTAAGTAGAATCTATGGATACAAATGAAAAGAACTTAAAGTTATTTATCTTTATACTCCCAGTGCTTTTCATGTGGCATGATAGATAACAGAAAGTCAGGAAGTCTATGAGTGAACTAGATTTAAGGACATGAGGAAGCAGGATCCCTGGGTGGCGCAGTGGTTTAGCGCCTGCCTTTGGCCCAGGGCACGATCCTGGAGACCCGGGATCGAATCCCACGTCGGGCTCCCGGTGCATGGAGCCTGCTTCTCCCTCTGCCTATGTCTCTCTCTCTCTCTGTGACTATCATAAATAAATAAAAATTTTAAAAAAAGGACATGAAGAAGCTTTTATATAATAAAATATAGGCACAGGGAATATGGATCTTATAAGATTTATATCTTAGAGTAGTCCTAGACCTCTCTTATGTAAGAAGTACTCACAAAATGTTGAAAGGAATAAAGATTTTATATTATCTGTCATAAATGAAGATAGAAACAGCAAAAATAAGTGTACTTAATTTGAACCATAATGAATTGTGAGATAAAGTATGAGAACTCTATATGACATCCCCTAGAAAACAGGGCAGGTTGCAATCTCTTTCACTTACATGTTTGTTTGCTTCAGCCAAATCAGATTACTTAAACCTCCTCACTTAGGTCATGTGATCTCTGGTCTCTAAACCATTACACATGGGTTCAGGCCATGCCCACCCTTCTAACTTCACTTAGCCAATGCCAACATTTTCCCCAATGCTTTGCCAACAGGACCCTATGTAATTTAGAGTGTTTTCTACTGTGGTTATTTGATATATTATGAAGTTTCATACCATAATTTTTATTATCCTGTACTTTTGTTAGTTTAAAATGTATATTAGTTTGATACACCATTTGTCTGGCTTTGCTTTTGTTGTTTGTACATTTGGTGTCATATCCAAGAAACCATTTTGCCAAATCCAATGTCCTAAAACTTTACCCTGTTTTCTTCTAGGGGTTTTTATAGTTTTAGGTCTTATATTTAGGGTTTTAATCCATTTTTGGTTAATTTTTGTGTATGGTATAAAGTATAGATCCAACTTCATTCTTCTGCATGTAAATATCCAGTTTTCTCAATACCATTTGTTCCAGAGACTGTGCTTTCACCATTGTATACTCTTGTCACCCTGTCGAAAATCTTTTGGCCATATATATAAGAGTTTACTTATGGATGCCCTATTATGTTCCATTGGTTTATATATCTGTCCTTATGCCAAAACCACACTATCTTGATTACTGTATAATATGTTTTGAAATCAGGAAGTGTGAGGCCTTCTACTTTGTTCTTTCTCAAGATTGTTTGGCTTATTCAGGGTCCCTTGAGATTCCATATGAATTTTAGGATAATTTTTTTTCTATTTCTGCAAAGAATGCCATTGAAATTTTGATACATTGAATCTACAGATTACATTGAATCTACAGATAACTTTGGGTAGTATAAATACTTTAACAATGTCAAACTTAGAAATGTCTGTATCTCAAAGGAAACAATCAATAGAGTGTAAAGCCAACCTATGGAATGAGACAAAATATTTAAAAATCTTATATTTGATAATTAATATCTCAAAAGGTATAAGGACTTTATACAACTCAATAGCAAAAATGAA
Source organism: Canis lupus familiaris (assembly GCF_011100685.1). Lineage (NCBI taxonomy): Eukaryota > Metazoa > Chordata > Mammalia > Carnivora > Canidae > Canis > Canis lupus. Next base: position 20,992,123 of record NC_049234.1, on the reverse strand, counting down.
CAAAAAAATCCCACAAAAGCAAAAACAAAACAAAACAAAAAGCCTAAAACAAACAAAACCCCATAAAAACAAAAACCAAATAACTCAATTTAAAAAATGAGCAAAGGCCTTAAATAGACCATTCTCCAAAGAAGATATACAAATGACCAAGCATATGAACAGACGCTCAACATTGCTAATCACAAAAGAAATACAAATCAAAACCAAAATGAGATATCACCTTATATCCATTAGGATGGCCACTATGAAAATAATAGAAAATAACAAGTGTTGGCAAGGATGTGAGGAAATTGGCACCCTTATGCACGGTTAGTGAGAATATGAAGTGGTGTAGCTTTTATGGGAAGCATCATGGAGATTTATCACAAAATTAAAAATAGACTTGATTAGCATATGATCCAATAATCCTACTTCTGAGTTTGTATTCAAATGAACTAAAAGCAGGATCTCAAAGAGGTCTTTGCATACCCATGTTCAATGAAGCATTATTCCAAAAGCCAAGAGATAGAAGCAAACCAAACATTCATTAACAGATGAATATAGAAATGCAGAATGTACAGACAGTGGTATATTATGTTGCTTTAAGAATGAAGGAAATCTTATCACATGTTACAGTCTGGATGGACCTTGAGGACATTATGCTAAACAAAATAAGCTAGTCATAAGTGAGCAAATGCTCTATGATTTCACCCATATTAAGTCTCTAAAATAGTCAGAATCTTAGGAACAGGGCTGTAGGGAGAGGAAAAGGAAACTAGTTAATAAATATACCATCTCAGTTTTGCAAGATGTAAAAGTATAGAGATCTGCTGCACAACAATGTGACTATACTTAACACTACTGAATTGTACTCTTTAAAAAAAATGGCTAAGATGATGTATTTAATATTATGTGTCTTTTGCCACACACTCACACACAAATGATTAAACACCTTCCTATGTTCTGGCTAAGAGAATGGTCTTTGTAATTGAGAAGTCAAAGGCCACAGTTCTGGGTTTTGTTATAAACTGTATTTCCCAGACATTCATTTCAGTGGAAACATGGAGTAGCTTAACACTTGTCCTTATCCCCTGGTATTTTCTGCATATACGATTACATGGGCATTATAACAAGTAGTCAAGGTTCTCTCAAATCAAATGGAATCAAAAATAAATTGAAGCATGCCACAGGATGTGTTCAAATGTCTCTAAAATATTTATTGAAATATTAATATTACACTGTCAAATGTATGCAATTTTGTTTCAAATTTAAGTATTGTTTTCACACATTGTAAATAGTTTGCAATAGTGAGGCCCTTTCTCATTTACAAAACTTTTCACACATGTTTTCATTAAGTCATCACACCTACCTTATTAGATAGACAAAGAGTATATTACAGTCCTTTTTTCAGAGATAAAATACGAGAATTGAAACTCAAAGAGGTAGAACTGAAACTCAAAGTCACATTTGGAAATAGAGCTATTCCCCCACCTATAGTTTTCTGGCTCCCAGTGACACATTTCTTTTCCATTACCCCACATATGTCATTGATGTCTTTCCTGTCATCTTTTGGGAGGTAGGAATTCAAGAGGTCAATTGAAGAGTAGTCAGTAGGGCTAGCATGCAGGAGCCAGGGAAGGTGGCAAGCTGTGTGGTGAAGTTCAATTGGACTGTCTGAAAATTCTTCTCTTAAGTTACCAAACACACAGCTATTGTTTATTTGAACAACAGTGGAATCTGTGCTCTAAGGTAAGTTTTTCAGCATGATTTACTGAATGTTGGGATTTACTAAAAACCATCTGCCAAGATCAATCTAACATAAATATAAAAATGTATTAAAAATCTAGTTTCATGTGGATAAGCGTGACAAACCTCACTGCAATGGGTTCTTGGATGTGAAGGGAATGTGCGTTTCATCGCTTACACAGTCCCTATCCCAGTCCCTTAAAACAAAGCTTTGTGAATCATATAAAAGTACAGTTTGCCCTGGTAGCCACTGGAATTTGCTCACACATTAAAGCTTTCTTTAAAATGCTGAGTGTGGTTCTAAAGGTTCTTGGCATTTGTGTTTCTACCCTCCTAAGACAGCACTTCAATTTTTTTCCCCTTTGGCACTATCCTTCTCATTTCTCTGACATATCATTATTTCATCAAATGTATGTACTCAATATGATTCCAATTTTGTTTTGTTTGTTGGGCCAGTGAACCTGGGTAACCCAAGGCACAGGGCCAAACATCTGGTAACAATAAAATCAACACTACAGTAGAAAGTAGAAGAAGATCAAGAATCCTGTAACCATAAGGTAATGTGGAGTACATTTGGGTAGCTATGAAGAGCACATAATAATATGTTTTCTTCTATGATACTTGCTTTCTCTGAATTGACAGAAATAGGTCAAAGATCCCCAACAGCATACTTCAAATACATTAGGCCAAGAGAAAACTGTACTTGTCCTTTGCATCTGGTCCAGATATAGTTTTGATTTATCAATTCTTCTGAGATCCTTAGAATCACAGAACCCTAAAAACTACAAATAAAATATATCTCAAAGATCACCAATTTAAAGGAGAAGGGCAGACTGCCTTTATACAGCACATCTTCTTGTGTTCATCAGATTTTGTTTTCACTGTTGGGGTCTTGGGAAGATGTGAAAGAGTTTATGAAAGCTTATTTTCTCCTAGATATTAATTCTAAATGTTGCTTTCCTTCATTTTGGCACACTTCTTTTTTCTAGAACCTAGGGCAGTTTTAAGTAGTGGGTGCCAATATATATTTGGTGAGTGAATAAATAATTATCTATTCTCAGTTTTCTCTCTTTACCCTATTGTAAGCCACACTTTTTGTTTTTTCATGTTTGTATAGCCTCATATTTCTAAATCGTGTAATTTCTACATACTATTTGTTAAACCCTTTGTTTCAGTTCTTATTATATCAGGAGGAGAAACTCACTATTCTCCTCCAGATTGCTTATACAAGTTTCTTATTTGATTACTTTAAGAAATTTTTCCTACCACTTAACTACTTCAGAGTTCAAGGTTTATACTTAAGTTCACTTTTCCCATTTTCATTTCCATACAAATTATTTTCTTTAGCTTGGAGTAAGCCTTTATGATGAGCACCTGTTGGGTGACCAGAGAAGAATACATTTTCCATTTTGAAACTTATAAACTAAAGCTTACAGTTTTGGTGTCTGCTGTTCTTAAAACATTTCTTAAGAAAGTCAATTCATTTTTCTCTTTCATACTAGGATGGTAATAAGCATAAACAAAACTTCAGAAAGGCCACTTAACAAGTCTTTAATTACATCTTCAGAGAGAAAAAATATTAAGCTTTATATCTGTAGAGTTCCGTGCTGCCTTCCCATTGACAAGTCTATGATCCAGAAAAAAGATACAAATATTTCTCTTCAAGAAATGCTGGATTGACATATAAGGAAAACAGAAGATTTATATTCTCTTTGCATAAGTCATGCAAAAAAATTGGTTTGGCCTGAATTTATGGGCCAAATATTGTCTCCTGTGTTGTCATTCTACATTGCACATGAACACAGATTTGGCCTCTCTGAACATTGCTGCTTCAGACAGCAACACAGAGGACTACTCAAAAGGAAATTGTTAGCTCATTTCCTAATTAGACACCCTGCGCATTGAAGAACCACACCATTCTCAACTCTCAGGGAAAGAATCAGAAATATATGGACCTTGAAAAAGATGCCTCATTTTACCATGAATTTTCACTATCTGGATACCTTTGCAGCAATAATAGCTTCCTTACAATTGTTTATGTCTCTGTGAAAAAAGGGAGGGGGGGAGGAGGAGCAGGAGGGAAATGACAGTTGTTTTCTTTGGCAAACTAGTAAGACCTAAAATCCATGTCCTGCTTCTCATTACTCATTCTTTCTTTAAGTGTCCATTCAACCTTAGGTTTCTGTGGGCTGTAAAACTATTCTATGATAAACCTTCTGATTTTTGTCTTAGTCTCAACTGGAGACAAGATGACTTCTCTCTGAGAGCCATGACCACTTCTTTCCAGAATTAGTCATGACTCAGAGCACTAAGTGAAACAGAATGAGTTTCCCTAGCATGAAGTCACAAATAAAGTTTTCTTTTATTATACGGTTTATTTCTTTGTTGATGAGATCTTTTCTGAGCACATATTTTATCTGAAAGGATGAATTTACATTTTTTTTTTTTTACTACAGGTGTTATCAAGTTCTGGGATCATCCATCACAACTGCCAAAGTGTAGGATATTGAATAAGTGCTTTTCTATGTATCATTTGGCTAGACACAATGTGAATCAGAGTAATAGTTAAAAAACTAATAATACCAATCAGAGTAATAATTATACAGATATAATAATAGTGGCAATGATGACCACTTAAGAGGATCTGCTACATGCCAGATACTGTGTTTTTTGTTTTTGTTTTTGTTTTTTTTTTTCAGATACTGTGTTTGAGAGATGCCATGATGTCATGGGTGAGTCCTCAGATCCTACCAGTCTTTATTTAGAAATAAGGTGACAATTCTGTTTTATATCTACCTAAATTTCTGTAAATATAAACCCTTATCCTTCCTGGTTATGCCAGGCTCCTCTCCTGGAGCCATGTCTGATATTTCCCCTCGAAATCATGTATTGCTCTGCAACTTTTTCCTTACTTCACTTGTCTCTCCAGTTGGTCATCCTCCTTCATGCTGACTTTCCCAGAATCACTTAAAATCTGATACCTTTAGACTAATTGCTACTAGTTCAAAGAGATCATATTTTTAAAAAATCTTAGGGTGAATGCTTCAAAGCGTAGATGATTCTATTACTATATAAGTATACATTATATATATATAACTATATAGTTCTCTACTTTCATACATATTTAAAACAGACTAATAATTAGTAGAACATTTTGCTATTACAAATAAATATTCTTAAGAAATAAAGAGCAAATTCATCCTCACATTTGCTTTTCAACCTCTGCTGCTTCTGTGAGCTGGAGGTAAGCTAATTACCAGTTATAAGAACCACTTTTTATTTCTATTCCTTGGGGTCCAGATTCAATTTCCTCTTAGCTCCAAATATGGGAGAACTTCCTTTCACAAACTCAGGAACAACTGAGTTCTGTTCCCTGGATGGACGTAGATGACAGTATCTATTTACTCAAGGTATATACTCTCCGAAAGATATTCACTCATTTGAAATTATGTCATCTATTTATCATCCAACAGATATGATAATTTCCAGTACCAGGCATTGTGCTAGATAGCAGGTACTCCGTGACTACAAACAAGAACAATATGAAACAAGCACAAACATATTCTTTGTACTTATAGATCTTGCAGTTGATTGAGGAAGCCACCATTACACATCTCGAAGAATGGGCAATTTGATCTTAAATATGTGTGAGACCTAAGAGTCTGGTTCCTGGAGCCCTCTGACATTCATTTTCATTTTCATTTTTTTTTAAGATTTTATTTATTTATTCATGAGAAACACACACAGAGAGAGAGGCAGAGATACAAGCAGAGGGTGAAGCAGGCTCCATACAAGGAGCCTGACATGGGACTCGAGCCTGGGTCTCCAGGATCACCCTGGGCCGAAGGCGGTGCTAAACTGCTGAGCTACCTGAGCGGTCCTGACATTAATTTTCATATGTTTTTCTCTACCATGAAAGGAAAGACCAGTCCTGAGTTTGTCTCTTAACAAACACAGACACATACATCCCAAAAGCAAACAAAAACAAGTTTGATAATAGAGAAAATAAAATTTAGGAAAAAAACTGTAACTCTGCCTGGTTCTACTTATATTAATGAACCAGATTATATTCCTGAAGAGAGTATTTAACATTTCACTTTGAAGCACCTGATTGTAGATTACTTTTGCTGCTTGAGGGCTTCCTCAGGAATAAAGAATGTATATTTGCTTCATGTTTTCGTAATTACCTGGCTCATTCTTGTGATTTTTCCATTCCAAAATAGCTGTTGCCAAGGATGACTTCAACTATGGAGAACAATAATTATCATTATTACTCTTCCTATTATTGCTATACTATTACTATAATGATACTAGTTACTATTGTTATTACTAATAATATAATTACGTTTTTTTAAACTTCAAAGAAAATTGAACTTCCACATACCTCTTTTCTAATAGTTTCTCACGAATCCTTAAATAATTACCTTCAATTTAGTTGTCAAACTTATTTTAATATTAAATTACAAATTTACAAACAGTAACTTATCCAAGGGTAGCACAATAAAATTGTGATTGTGGAATTGTGATATTGACCCAGAGTTTCTCAAGTTTCGCTTTTTTCCTCTATGCTGTGGGGTGGGTGGGTACTTGTTTTCTTTAGGTGATCGATGACTCTGTTGCCCAATGCAACTTTCATCCAGTACAACTTCTAATATGGTGGGAGAGAGATATAGAATAAAGAAATAAACCATCCGTGCTAAGGCAAGTGACAGAGGAATGCCTTTATAGTGACATAGAGGAAGAGCTACCAGAAATTTGTATATATTTGATTTTCAGGCTTATTAACCTACAGTGGTTTTAATAGACTACTTAGTAATTCTTAATCTTCATTATGAAAATACTTTTTTATTCATATACCAAATACAAAATATTTACCTTATGTAATTTTTCAAACAAGAGATAATCCCGTTCTTATGTGTATACTGTATTGATAGGTCAGGCTCTTTACTATTGCCTCTTGTCTCCTGTAGCTTGGAGATTCGCACACCTGGACTTAACTTTCCATCCTCCACAACTCCCAATACAAACTCACATAACGCTAAGCTATTATACATGTATTATCTCGTTGAATTCCAGTCTATTACAATTAGAAGAAAATCTGCCATTCACATGTTTTTTACCAGTTATCTGAACCACTGAAAAACATGAAAGGAGCTAACAGATATGTTCCCAGCCAGATAAGTAGAAACCAAATAACTAAATCTAACATTTTCACTCTATGGACTAATAGTATAAATCCAGCAAAATGTGGTGCTTCTCTCTCACTGTATGGTTCAGAAGGCTCTATTTAAAATTTAAAAAGTAATTTAAAAAAACTGAAATTTGGGAGAAAATGTACATAATTCAGCAAAACTTTTAACTGATAGGAAAATTGCAAAGCATTTAGTGACTGACTGGATTTCACACTTTTAAAATGGCTTTATATATGTGGGCCAAGCCTCTGTTAAAATTCCTAAAAATACAGCTATCTTTTCCTATTTTATTCCTACCATAAGCAAGAGTATTATCAAAGATCCAACTCTCCACCTACCACTCAAAAAATATTTTTTTTCTAATACAATATCTAAAAAATATACAGATGATGATTACCTTTTACCTTTTTGAGGGAGGCAGGACTATTATAAACCCAACATAAATGAATTTTCTTTCTAAATTCAGTAGAATACTCTTTTGTGTAAATCCTGAAAGATGTGCTATTGAAAACTGAATATGATTCAAAATATTAAAATGTTCCAATTAAACACTGACTAGACTAACACTTCTAATTTTGTCATTTATGAAAACAATACCATGTCCCAAGTTGGTAAATCGATTTGGAATACCATTCAAAATGCCACAGCATCTGCTCAGCCTAGCTTCCTGGATCTCCCATTTGTGTCTTTCCATTTTTCTTTAATATTCCCTATCTATCCAGCCTGTAATGCTTCCTGTAAGACCTTGTAATTTATCCTTCTAAAAAACTTGTTTTTATAAAAATGCTTACTGTAATATCAGCCCTCTTAACAGAGTTTTAAGTGTACAAGTGTACAGTACAGATTTGTTGTCTATAGGCACAGCTTTGTATATCAGTGGAATAGCATGCAGCCTTAAAAACGGAAAGAGGGGCACCTGGGTGGCTCAGTTGGTTAATTGTGTGCCTTTGGCTTGGGTCATGATCCCAGGGTCCTGGTATCAAGCCCCATGTCAGGCACCCCGCTCAGCAGGAAGTCTGCTTCTCCTTCTTCCTCTGCCCCTCCCATCTCCACCTTGCTTGTGCTCTCTCTCAAATAAAATATTTAATAAAAGAAAGAAATCAAAAAAAAAAAGAAGAAAGAAAGAAAGAAGAAAGAAAGAAAGAAAGAAAGAAAGAAAGAAAGAAAGAAAGAAAAGAAAGAAGAAAGAAAGAAAGAAAGAAAGAAAGAAAGAAAGAAAGAAAGAAAAAAGAAAGAAAGAAATCCTGTAACATGACAACATGGATGAATTTAGAGGGTGTTGTGTTATGTAAAAAAAAAAAAAAAAAACTGTCACAAAAAAAGAAATACTGTGTGAGTTAACTTATATGACATATCTAGGACAGTTGAACTCCTATAAGTAAAAAATAGAATGTTGTAGCAGGGACTGGGAAGAGCAGGAAATGAGGCATTGCTAGGCTTTTGTAATTTTGACATATTTTAACACCCTTCTCCATATTTTAATCCTTGGCAACTCCTATGGATACAATTTTGTTCTCACTTTTTAGCTACAGTCACCGTAACTCTCTACATGAGGCTTTCTGAAAGCCAGCCCTGAGTTGGATGATCTATATTGATGGGATCTACTGGCCTGGGCTTCTACAAACAGAAAGAGGAAGGAGGTTATACATACGGTTTTGTAATCCTGTCTACATATTGCCCTTCTTTTTTTAAAAAAAATATTGTATTTATTTATTGAAAGAGAAAGAGAGCACAAACAGGGTGAGGGGCAGAGGAAGAGAGAAAGAGATAATGTCAAGCAGACTCTACACTGAACACGAAGCCTGACTTGGGGCTTGATCTCAGGACCTTGAGATTATGATCTGAGTTGAAACCAGGAGTCAGGTGCCCAACTGACTAAGCCACATAGAGACCACCATCACCCTTCTTTTATTTTCTGATTCTTTTCCTTCTCAACCACACTCTGCATTCCCATAAAAGGAAGTCAACCTTATTATCTATGTACCTTCAGTTTTAGAAACAAGGACTTCGTGGTGCACTTTCTTACTTTTTATTCTAAGATGATGAAAGAGAGACCCAGGCAAGCTGTATGACGTGTGCAGAATAAGACAAACAGCTAGAGCTGCAACCAAGGCTTTGCCACAAATTTCTTGATTCCCCATTCTTCTTTTAAGCCATTTCATATTCTCTTTTGGTCCATTGTTCAAGCTGATACAACTGGAAAACATTTTAAATCTTCTATGAAGAGATCCAAATAGTTATGGGAGATTATAGTATCTAAGTTTTCAGCTTTTTAGCTTCATATAGAAAAGTTATCTCAGAGAAGTTGTACATATATAATATGTGAAAGTACTTTGTCAATTGGGCAATGTTCTATAAACTTGTAGGAGCTGGTGTTCGCACCTTCAGATTCTGCTCCAGTTGTTGCTTTTGTGAAACCAAAACAGAAAAGGCTCAGACATAAACAACCTGGTCCAGTTGAAGAATTTGTAATCCCCCTTTCCTCAAGTATCAGTTAGGGGATTGGCCCATCCCACACCTGTGACAATTAGTTCAGAACATTTCTCTGGCTACAGGGATGATATAAGTGCAAGACCTTAGAGAAGCTCTCTCTTCTCTGAGATTATACAATTTGTGGATATAAGATGTGAAACTTCTGCAATTTTACTAACATGAAGGAAATTGGCTGAAATTGAAGCCATATACACAAGAAGATATAGCCAAGAAAGTCACTGACTGGTGTTGGCATAAACTGTGTTACATTGTGCCCTGCCTTTTCAGATATATGTTCCAATAAAATTCTTTATGATTTTAAGCCAACTGATTTGGAATTTCTGTTTTTTGAAATCCAAAACATTCTAACTTATAGAAAATGGAAAATTTGGTTTATTGATATTGATTTCTTTCCATTCAAATACCAGACCAGGAGAATCTGGATGGAATGCTTACCTTTTCACCAGGAGGTGATGTGGAATACCAATAAGTCAGGTACTCATCAAATGAAGCCCCTACAAATTTTTTAAATTTTATATTATTTTATTTTTGAAGATGTATTAATTTAAAGAGATAAAGAGAGATATAGAAGGGCAGAGGGAAAGAGAGAATCTCAAGCAGACTCTGCTCAGAGCTCAGAGCCAATCTTGGGGCTTGATCCCAACCCTGAGATCATGACCTAAACTGAAATTAAGAGTCAGAGGCTCAACTGGCTGAGCCACTCAGGTGCCCTGAGCCCTTACAAATTTTAAACCAGAAATTTTAACTTTTGCCAGAGCTCTTCCTCTCTCTGAAGAGATGGAGATATCACCTTATGCTATCTGAAATAAACATAGCAGAAAGGCTCTGGCCAAGGAAAAATTATAAGATCAGTAGACTCTTACTGCTTTTTCCCTCTACCGCAATTACCCTTATATCAAGGGAGCATTGGAATGGAAGTGGGCATTTGTGAGATATGACTGATGGGAAACTGGGTTGGGTATAGTAGAATAGAATTATGTAATTTTTGAAACATGACTTGCAGGTATATTTGTTGCTAGCTGTCCCATATGGGATTGGCTCATTATGACACAGATGTTGCAGGACCAGAAGTTGGACTGCTAATAGTTAATCTGTTAGTTAGGTAATGTTACTGTAGATAATGTTTATGTACTAGTATAAACATATGTTAATATGTCCCATGGTGCCTGGCACCAGAAGTAGGTTAGGAATGGGAGGAGAAACAGGCTTGAAATGTCCTGATCCAGAAACTATCCTGTGGAAAATTCTTTAAATCATCAGGAGTATAAAATTATAGGGGGAGGATTTAGTTTTATTAACTAATCACATTAAAGTTCTCCATGCTGTTTCTTCTTTTTCTTTCTTTTTCAGTGTTCATCATAATAAGATTTTTTAATATGTACAGTACAATCTATAATAAAAGGTGAGAAGAGAATACATTTTGTGAGAGCTTACATGACTGATGCATTCTGAATTTACATTTGAAAAATCAATCTTTCATGCCAGAGGCAAGGCTAAATTATCTTTCTCATTTTCTTTATAGAAATTATTTTACAAAGTTTTTGATTTATGCCAAAGTATTCATAACCACGTAGGCAAAATGTGGAGGAAATGATTATAGAAGGAATTGATCCATTTGCTTCTAAAAATATTGTTACTTTTCTGGATTTTGTGATGTTTGGGGAATTTGTCAGCTTGTAAAAATTTTTTAATTTACTGTATTTTCCCCTAGTACAAATAAGCATTTGCATTCATATCTAATTTTCTAATTATAATTATTTTTTTCCTAAAGAGAGTCTTTCAAAGTGTATATGTATCAGATTTCACAAAATGTGTTTGCCCCAAGGTGTACACTGAGAATTCTGGAGCAAAATGATGAATTACTCAATTATCTGAGGGGGTTAGAAAGCTCCTATAAAAGTTTTGTTGAGGGGATGCCTGGGTGGCTCAGTGGTTGAGCATCTGCTTTTGGGTCAGGTCATGATCCCAGGGTCCTGGAATTGAGTCCCTCATCAGGCTCCCCACAGGGAGCCTGCTTTTCCCTCTGCCTATGTCTCTGCCTCTCTCTGTGTGTCTGACATGAATGAATAAATAAAATCTTAAGGAAAAAGAAACAAGTTTTGTTGAAGAATGAGTGGAGAAATTGGGACTAAACAGAGGAAAAAGAACATTGGTCCTTAGTTCAAAAGTTATGGAGATGCCTTTGCTGAACACCCTATCTTAAATTTTACCCCACCCCATCCCACCTAATGACTTTTTCTACCATTGCTCTATCGAATGGAATGTACATTGCTTTTCATTTATTTATCTTCACTAAAATATAAGCTTCACGAAGGCAAGAATTTGTTCCACCTTTTTCATTACTAATCACCCCTACAGCCTAGAACAGTGCCTTTCACATAGCATGTAGTAAGTATTCTATAAATATTTGTTGAATGAATGGATGAATGCCCTAAAGTTCTCTATATCCGTGTGAGCTTCTTTGATTCTAGTAATTCATCAGAAGAGAATAGCTTGGCACCCTTCCAAGTCTCTAGCTAAGTTTTGTTTCTGTGTGCTCATCTTTCAGAGTTGTATGGCAACATGGTTTTATTTTCGGCCATCACACACACACATACACATACACAACACACACAGGAATTTGGCAGAGTAAAAACCCAGATTTTTATCCTTTTTCAGAAAGGCAAAAAAAGAATGAGTACAATCAGACTAAAATGATACATCTGGCTACCATATTAAAAGGGCAACATCTTGACAACTGTTAATTTAATTGAAAGTTTTGCAGGAATTTTCTCACAAAGCCCATGAATCCTAGAAGTAATGTGATAATCTTTCTAAAAACCTAGAAGTTATCCTGGTACTTCTTGTTTTAGGATACATATTTTAATCATGCAATTTGTGTTGGTAGAAGTTATATTTTGTAATCATAAATGGGAAGATCAAAAGGTCTCTTCTCAGTTACAGGGAACCCTCCAAATAGTCACAAGAACTGGACAAAAATTTCCTAACACCAGTTTGACAATTCCACTGAACTTTATCTATCCTCTCTATCACACTATATTTGTCTTAACATTCCCTTTTTCAGCTAGAGGTGACCATGTTACATATTTATGGTTACTGATATGTAAGACAAAGCCTAATAAGTCTTTATTTTTTTAAATTGTGTATTCCTAATGTAAAAAGCCAGCACAGCTGGCAGCACTGTTTGTCTTTTCCTGCTGCTACCTTGGGAGTACACCCAATGTCTGGAACTAATGCTGCCATTGTATGACCATGAGGTGAAAAGCAAACAGCTAAGAGTAGGTGTAGCAGAGCACAAATCTAGAAGAAGCCTTAGTCTATGAGAGTGTCATGGAATCATTAGCCCTATGTTGGATTGCTCATGTCCAGACCATTTATTACGTAAAAAAAGAAATCTATTTTTGTTCAACTTTCTATTAGTTCAGTTTCTCCTACTGGCACTCAGAGTATTCCTGCTGTAGTCATTCATTCTAATGTCTTTACTTTGTAAGAGAAGAAAACCAAGTCTCAATGAGAACAAACAATTTGGCCAGAGCCATAGACACAATTCAAGAGCCACTGTCTCTTCCAGGACACTCACATGCATACCTTACGGCCACTGAGTAAGAGGATGGTTTTGCTTCACCTGCCTATTCAGGGCAAGGAAACAATGAAGCAAAATTCTCGTAGTGGGAAATGTCGGAACTGTTGACAATTATAAGGATGAGTGCTAAGCTATAAAAGTATATATTTGATGTATACAATAGTAACCTTTTTGATGCTTTTTATATAACATGTTGAAGCCAAATTACTATCATCTGCAATAAAATATTTGTTTATTATTGGGTCAGAACATCCGGATGACAAGTCAAAAATTCCACCATTCATCAAGTTATTCTTTATCCTCATCTCTAATTAACCAGCAATCTGGATGCTTTGGCATCATGTAGATTCACTTAAGTTACGCATTGAATTAGGAAGCAGTTGTCTCCTGAATTTGAGCAATGTGCTTTTGGTAGTTCAGATTTTCAATCTTTATTTTCTCTCATGTTTTTTTTTTTTTTTTTTGGTCTTAATAACAGTTCCCAGAAGATTCTAGATTGACTTTCTATCATCTGTGCTTTTTTTCAGTCTTCGGTTATTAATTTATGCTAAATTGAGTGAAAGTTTTCAATTGCTCATATACCTCCTTACAAAGGAAGTGTTTCTCTCACTTATTAGTGCTAAATCCCAGTTCCAGGCATTGCTTTCCCTTTGTCACATTTCCATGCGTATTACTCACAAACAAATAAATCCTCTCTGTAGAGTATTTGGCATCTTTATCTTCCTTCATGAAAATGCAGTTCTGAGATTTCCAATTACACATATGGACCAGATGTGAAACATGACTTAAATGAACAGGGAATTCAGTATGGTTTTGCAATCACGAGACATATATTGTATCCCTCTTATGCTAATGTTTCCTTTATAATTCCCTGTTGTGGGACAGCTGCTGCAAGCGCCTGAGTGGCCCCTCTTGGCATATTCTTTCTCTTCGTGTGCTTTTCCGCTTTCCCCAATCCAAAGAAAAATCAAAAAATGGAGGGAGAATGGAAATATGACTTTTTGCCTCATCCTACTATGTTAACACAAACATATGGCACATAGGTCACCTCTCCTTTTTCTCTGTGCCCATAGTTGACATAAATGGTCAGTCAGGACACCCTTTCTAACTCAAATTTGGCTTGGAATTCTTCTCAACACATTATAATTCAGTCAGCTCAACTACGGGTGCCCAGTCTACCTGCAGTCACTGTACCCTTCTGAGTTTACAACTTTTCACATTTATGTTTCCATTATCAGGTGTTCCTATGGACTAAAAATATTAACTAATTTTTTTTATCAATGATAGTCATGAAAAGAAAAAAAGTTCTGTGGTGTGTGTGTGTGTCTGTGTATGTATGTATGATTTCAAACTGGAGGAGATAATAGCTCGATGGGAGAAACAAATTCCAGAACACATCACAAATTTCATCCTGGTTTCTTTAAGTCAAAACGTAATTACCATTTCTCCTACCAGAAATACTATGACAATCTCAAATTTGTCTTATATTCGCCATACCTCTGTGCATTCATTATTTCACACAGTAGGGTAAGGAGCTTCCAGTCATGCAGGTCATTGGTGTCATTCTCACCATTAAGATCCTCAGTGAAACTCATCACACTTGTACCTAACATAAAAACTAACAAAATTTACAAAATAGGGCATGATTTGGTCCCTGCATTTATTTTATCCTCACCATCAAATACTTTTTTGCCTTATTCACTTCATTTCACCTACAAGGATCTTCTGTCTCTCAAAGTGCTACACTCATTTCTGCTCAGTGTCTTCTCTTCCACCCATGCATTTATTTAATTTTATTTATTAAGTGCTTCTTTAATATATAAGCAGTCCATTTCCTATTTACCTGGTTGTTTCCTACTTAGATTCATATTGCAGCATGAAAATCACTCCCAGAAGAAGACCTCATCTGACTGTGACAGGAACTTCTATGTGTTCAGTAAAATCTATTCACTCTTCTTTCTGGCCATGGTTCTACAATTCTTGGTCTATTCTTACACCTCTGGGTGGCATGTGACTAGTATCACTTATTGAATGTAAATGGAACTGTGATATGTCATTGCCAGGCCAAAGTGTTAAGAAGTAAGAGTGGGCTAAAAGATCCCAAATTTTCTCACAGTTAGGGGCTGCCCATATCTATTGGCTTCTGTCTTCATATCACTCTAACTTCTATTTCCCATGGTAAATCTTCTCTGACCCTGATTCTGCTGCCTCATTATTATAACTGTGATTTCACTGGGCTCATCTGGGTAATCCAGGACAATTTTTCCATCTCAAGGTCTTAATTTGATCATATTTGCAAAGTCCCTTTTGCTATATCACATAAGATATTTATAGGTTCTGAGACATAGACATCTTTGGGGAGGAGGGAACATTTTTCCATCTACCACATCAAGTGACCAGATACAAACCTATAAAAGGGTTAGAACAAAAGGATCATTAGCATTCAAAATCTGAGACAAAGAAAAGCTTGAAGATGTGGCTTTTCTACCAAAGCGTATTATTTCAGGGAACTTCAAAATAGCCATCATTAAATTTGGAAGAGAATCATAAGGAAAAGGAAGAAAAGATAGCAGATTCAAGAACAAATAAAATAATAAATGAAAAAGATAAAAGAACATAAGTGTGGTTGCTAACACATGACTTTGTCTGTAAACAAATAGAAACTTACTATAAACTCTCATAGGAATTATACTGCCACTGAGAAAGAGCGTAGGGTAAAAATAAACATAAATAAAAAATAAACATTGGAATGTCTCCAAATCAGCTTTCAAGCTCCACACTTGCACCAGTTGGAAATTGACTTTGGAAGTGGTATACTCCTCAATTAGGATGTGATACCAACACTTTCTCTGATGCCATCATGGAGGATAATAGACAGGTAAGAACCTCCCAGAGGGCATAACCAAGGGCCAGGGAGAACACTGAACATCAGAGTTACTTCCAAAGAGCATAATGAAGAATGAAGATTAAGTTAAGACTTGAGTTTGCCAAATCCATCTGTAGTAATTCAATTTCTTTTCAATCAATTGGTTTTGAGTCCAAAAACAGCCTCAGTTCCAAAAACTGGGCAAAGGGCCTCAATTTTTTTATTAGAGCCATTGCCTTTATTCTGATCTGTTTTCTTACAATAGTACATGTTGAATAGTAACCTTGTTAGCCACTCATTTATGGTAGAGATGCCATGTTCTATTAACTATCTTTCTAACTCTTCATAGTCAGACATCCCTATCATCCATCTAATAATGTCTACCTGGTTTCTGACAGATAAACAAAACTATCTGGCCTCTATTGTTTTGGGGTCTATCAACTGCCCTGTACTAAAGAACCCAGTGTTTTTTTTTTTTAAGATTTTATTTACTAATTCATAGGCACAGAGAGAGAGGGGCAGAGAAACAGACAGAGGGAGAAGCAGGCTCTATGCAGGGAGCCCGATGTGGGACTCGATCGCAGGTCTCCAGGATCACACCCCAGGCTGCAGGAGGCACCGAACCGCTGTGCCACGGGGACTGCCCAAGAACCCACTTTAAAACAGCATCACCTTGTCAATCCAGGTTACCATTGAACTATCTAATTTATTTTCGTGCCCCACTTACCAGTGTATTTTTGTTGTAAGAGGTGTGTCCTCTTTGTCTTCCAATGGGACATAGTCCTCTGATGGGTTCTCTAGCTTCACATGGAATATCCACTTCAGCACATCCTCCTCTTTGAGACTATTAATACCATCTTCCCTCATATACCATAGCAATTCTGGCCATAGTTCTCTCCCTTCTAAGAGTCAACAGCAGACATGTCCTGATATTTTTGCTGTGATGTTAAATTCTGCATATCAGGAGTGAGTTCTCAAATTGATAAACTCTCTCTTATTCAATCTTATGTTCCCATTCTTTGATTGGGAGTAGATTCCTCAGAATCTACTCCTATCATTCTCTCCCAGATCCTGCCCATGTATGCTGCCTGGGTTCTGCAACTCTTTTGATATAGAATCCCCTTCCTCCCTTAACAGGACTAGTACATCCCCTGCTGCTTTACATTGTGACTTAATTTTGATCCTGGCCCAGTATTGTGAATGTATAATTGCTTTCAAATATATTACTTTGGAAAGGCTTTCTTCCTTAGAAAGTTTCCTGAAGATTGTTATGTTGTGGGAGAAGACAATCCCTATCTAGCAGTTATAGAGATGTGGAGAATGGAGTGTGTATGTGAATGTGTGTGAGAGGGTATGTGAGGGGAGTGGGTGTAGGAGAGACAGAGACAGAGAGAGAGAAAAAGAGAGAATGCCTCCATATAAGCATTTCATGTTTTAGGCAACTCATATCCTATCTGAACTACTAGAGAAATAAAGTCAATGGATTCTGATTCTGTTTATTATTATTATTATTATTATTATTAGTGAGATGTAATCAACAAAGACTGATGGTTGGTAATCCAAAAATTATGATATATTCCAATCTGAATAATTTAAAAAATTATTAATTTTTTATTAATATTAATATTAATATTAATGCAATATATTCACACTGCAGTTTGTGTTTGTTTCCACAAGCTCGGGTACCTAAACAGACACCCTATTATAAACAGTTTTTTTTAATTTAATATTTCAGGGGTGCCTGGGCGGCTCAGTCAGTTAAGTGCTTGACTCTTGATTTCTGCTCAGATCATGATCTCAGGGTTGTAAGATTGAGCCCCGTGTTGGGCTCTGTGCTGGGCACAGAGGCTGCTTAAAATTCTCTCCCTGTCCCTCTGCTCCTCCTCCTCCTCAAAAAAGAGAAAGAATATTTCTTTGTATGTGTTTCTATGTAATATTTCATAATATGCTTTGAAATTAGTAGAAAAATACTGATAATGTTCCTGTGAAGCCTGAAGACATTCAATAATAATTTTTGAATAAATATGATCAGAGATAAAAGTTTTCAGGTCTGATTCCAACAGGCCAGTAGACCACACAATAAGCCACAACACAATAAGCAATTGACATGCTGATGCTCTCAGAGGATTAGTTACCTAAACTTCAGTGTGATGGGAAATAGGAAAACTCTCTTCACAAACAAAATTCCCATAGGTTTGTAAAACTTATTATATTTTTTTCCTAAATGAAAGCACATATTCATTATCTTGCTTTATATTCCTTCCTTACCCTTCAACACACAAGCCCCATTGTGAGTTTGCCTATTATTTCTTGATTCCAAAACTCTTTATACAGTCTGAGCAATTACAGAATCCTGCATCAAATCGTCATATGTTGTGAATGAGAATTTCAATGAACATGTACTTGGGAAATGAAAGACAGATGGTCTTTCAGCCTGTATCTCCTTTATCTCTTTTGTCAACCCAGAATTGACTTCACATGTCTTCTCCATTTTGTTTGTATCAGTATGCTTACATGGATCTCATAAATTTTTTTTCAGTTCACTTGAGTGTATTCACCAATTCTAATTCTCTGAATGTCTTCTCCATTGAAATCCTCCTCTATTGCTTCCCTCTCTTACTACTATACTTCATTTTTCAATTGGGTCATCTCACATTTATTCTCCAGACTTTTCTAAATAAAAAGCCATATTAATGAGGTCTTTCTTTATAATAAGTCAATCTAACACGCTATCCCATATTGCAGTCTTCACTGACATCTGAATCTTTGGCATCTGCCACACAGAAGGCACTGAATAGCTAAGGGAAAACAAAACCAATCCATTCCTTTCATCTATTTTCACTTTCCCAAACCTGGAGAATCCAGAAGGATCTCTGAGGTTGAAGGAAGACAGGAAGAACAAAAGAGTTGAGGGGCAGGAGAAGAAGCACTGACGAGACTCGCTTTTTCCACTGTCCAACTGTGGAAGTGGAAGGTCAATCTGAACTGGAAGATGGAGAAATTCTGAACTTCAGAGTTTCATCTGAAACTGAAGATAAGGTTAACCGGCTGTGACTGCCTGAGATCCCATTAAAGACAGAGAGGGGAAACTGACACAGCAGGTGTGAATGCAGTGATTGAAAAAAAAAAAAAAGTCCATATCTGTATTCAACCGACTCCAATATTTTTCAATAAATAGATGTTTTCATGAATAAATATATAAATATAGACAAAGTATTTTATGAAATTAAAACAGGAAAAAATGCAGAAACCTCAAATGTGCTATTTACTACTGGTATGATATTAGACCAATAAAATATAGCTTCTCTGAGTATTAAGACCTTCATTTTAAAAAATAAGAATAAAAGGATCACACTGCATTGTTGTGAGGTTTCAGTAAAGAATAATGCATCAAAACATCTAGCACAATACCTGGAACATGGGAAGCCCTCAATTCATTCTAGTTTACTTCCCTGAGAATTTTCTGATTTTGTATATTTTTTTGAGGTGTCACTGCATATCTAGGACCTCTACTAGACAAGTGTGAGATGAAGTTCTTTCTCTGAATGGTAGAAACCATCAAAGGACCAAAAGGTGATACAAATAAAACAAAATAAATAAGCTCAAGATTATCATCAAATTGTGGTTTAAACTATAGTATAGTTGTTTTGGAAATTCAGAAAAAAAAATAAAGCAAAATGGGAAATCATACAACACATTTCCTAGAAAACAAACTAAAGTTCAAGTCAACAAGGAGGCTTGTTTTTCTTCCTTCTGGCTCCTTCCAACTTGAAACACAGCCAGAGCCCTTTCTGAAGATCAGGAAGCTTAGACTGTAGGAGCCAGCAGTAGATGTCATTGTCCTGGTTTGTTATTCAAGACACAAATCTGTGTTGCCCAAATTCTTACAGAACACTACTCCCTGGTACCCTGTTTCAACATTTGCAACAGATTATTTGGAAAGCATTGTTGGGGGCAAAGCCACATCTAACAACTCCCATTCCTAGAGCATCAGATTTTAATTTTAATAAAAACAAGACTCTAAGCCTTTGGACATCAATTTATGGCAATGGGAGCTGTAAATAAAGTATAAGACCTAGTTACACTGAGTTTATTAATGTAAAACCACCATGAAATCAATGGTTTGCTTGAAGAACTTAGATTCAGTTTACTTTGGATTAAGAAAATGTTTCATGTCATTGTGTGTAAGAGCTATAAATATGCACATATAAAGAAATAAATTAATAATATAGGAGTATTTGCAAACTTTTTGACTACTCAAGCCCTCAAAAGAGAGCTTTTCTTATTGCTAACCCACAAACCCTCTTCTTAACCCAGAAGATTCAGTCTTGGTTAGACAAGCTCTTACTCTTTTATGATGTATGCAGTTCTGAGTAAAAGCAGAGAAGGCTGGACAAAGAGCAAGGCAGTAGATGGAAGGTTAAGTCAATCTATATAACACGTAAGGGAATGGGAGAACAGCCAGAATGGGAGATAGAATAAAAGCTGCTTCTACTGGAAAAAGAAATATTGAGTATAGATATTGTGAGGAGGGTCATAAATGAGAGTTTCTTAAGTGTTGTGTATAATAATAGGGAGAAAACAAAAATAAGATGTGAAGAATGTTGCTGAAGTTGTAAATTAGATATGTTTTATTGGAAGCCATTTTATTTTTATCTTTTTAAAAATATTTATTTGTCTGAGAGAGAGAACATGATCATGGGAAGGGGAAGAGGGGGAGAAATCCTTAAGCAGACTCTCCACTTAGCACAGGGCCCAACACAGGGCTCAATCCCAGGACCCTAAGATCATGACCTGAGTAGAAATCAAGAGTCCAATGCTCAACCAACTGAGCCACCCAGGTGCCCTGAATTAGATATGTTTTAATATCTCACAAGGAGCATGAGTAGTGCTTGGAATTTCTTTTGGTCATTTTTGGTTTTAGCTTGTAAATTGTGCTTCTCAAAAGCAAAACCATATATATATAGACAGGACTATTTGTATCTTTGGATTGTGAGGGATACACTCATAGCCAAATAGACAGAAATTGATTTTAATATTCTTTCCCCATACACAGGCTGCCATTTGTATGCTGATACATGTAGTCTGTAAAGGTCAAAGGTCTAAAAGGGTCAAAGCTCATTTGTAAGAATCTTTGTGCACCAGATGAACATAGGATCCAGGCATGCAAATGAGGAAAATAGAATCATATGTGGTAGGATGAGGGGGGAAAAGAGAAGAAGAGGTAGAGAGAGTATTCATTGAATAAAATATGGTATTACTTGGCAATTTAAACTGTTCAAAAGAACTTGGGACCAGGAGAAACAGCAATTTTCAGAGACACAAGGCTTTTTCTAAAATGCACATCAATCCAAACAGAAAACTCTGGGAAATCATGTGAGTTCTCTTCTCCTTGGTGACTAAGATCTGTTATATATCCCACTTCTTGAGAAGCCCCAACTAGAAGCTGAACTCCATCCAGATACCGCACATTATTAGTACTTGCCCCATTGTGTAGATATAATCAATATTTAGTGAATAAATAACCTCCTCTCACAGAAACTACTGCATCCTTCCACCATAACACAGCCTATGAGAAATTAAAATGAACCATTTAAGTCTCTGGCTCCCTAGACAACTTTAAGCTCCACATGCTCAAGGACAGTATCACATTCATGTTCAGAGTCCCAGTTGGCATAGTAAGTACTCAGTCAATGAATTTTGAACTGAGTTGAACAAGAAAAAAATAAGCTCTAGTTTGGGTAGAAAGTACAGTGTGTAGAGATAGATATAGGCCAACTTTACAGAGTCAGGCAGGAAAAGATTTCCAGATAGATTGAGGTGGACTCAGTCTTACTATAAAAACTCACTGTCTAGCAAGGTCTGTTATGAGCAATGTAAAAATTGGGTCCTAACAATGTATGCAATATTGGTTAATCCCATTCTCTGTGCCATAATTTTCATGGGTTTTGTCAGAAGACATTATCCGTTGCACATAAGAAGATTATCTTGAGTCTCTTCTTATAACTTGAAGTTACTTAGAGGTGAGTCTAAATTTTGTATAGTGGCACATCAAATGTAAGCAAGAGATCATATTTTAGGATAGTTCCTTTGGGAGACTGTGTCTATTCTAATACTGTTATTACTCAACATCTTTTAGGAACTGCTGTCAAAACTTTGAAAAATCATTTTATTTATAGGTGAGCATTATTTTGAAAATAAGCAAAAGTTATCCACACTTCAGTGTTGTGAATGAATGTGTGCTATTAACAAAGTAATGCAGTGTTTCAAAAAGAAAACAAAATGTATTAATGAAATTACTGGTATTTTGGACTTGCTTAAAATCTGACTGAAATCAGTGCCATTGGAAGTCACAGAAATATCTTTATCAGAGCAATATTGTGAGAATAAGTCAAATGCTTTCTAAAAGGACTACATTGGTTGGGGTGCCTGGGGTCTCAGTGGTTGAGCATCTGCCTTTGGCTCAGGTCGTGATCCCGGGTCTCTGGGATGGAGTCCCACATCGGGCTCTCTGCAGAGGAGCCTGCTTCTCCTTCTGCCAATGTCTCTGCCTCTCTCCCTGTGTCTCTCATGAATAAATAAGTAAAATCTACAAAATTAAAAAAAATAAAATAATAAAATAAAAGGACTATGTTGGAAACCAACAGTCATGTGAGTGCATAAGTTCTGGCATGCTTGTTCAAGAAAAGTCTTGGAACTTTAAAATATGAATCCCATATATTTTTCATTTTCCTCTCTGTGCTTTTATAAAGAATGCCAAAGAAACAATAAAAGAGTGAAAAAATAGGAGGAAGTGATGGAGATTGAGACATTCTTTTCCAATACAGAGGCACTGACAAGAAGGTTTATGTTTAAGTATTTATGGAATTTAGGAACAACAAATGAAAAGACCTCTTTGAAAAATGATCTCTAAAAAAGAGGGCGTGGGCTGACTTACCAACTTCCTGTATGAACTGCTATCCTATTGGGGTTTCTGAACCCTACTTAAAGTAGTCTGCCTGTTAAATAATCAGACATTTATCAAGGCAGCTTAAACCAGAAAAAGAAAGAAATATAGCTCTATCCCTCTCCTGTATACCCATTGACTAAGTTGTTTGGGCCATCAGTGCAATGATATCATTTACTAATGAGAAACCATATTGGTTTTCCCTTTCTAAAGTATAGGTATGAATGGTTCTCCCAAACTGAAAAAAAAAAAGCTATTTTGTACCATTAAGCAGTCACTGTCTGGTTACAGGTTAGATCTCTGCCCTCTACTGGAAAATATTATTTTTGCACCAGAATGCTTCTTATTTCTGTTTTATGAAAATCATAAATTAATGTCAATCACAAAATAGTACATTTCCTTATTTAAATATATTCATATCCTTAATTTATGAAATTTTATTTTATTCTCATGTTCTATTACTTTAATGTTATTTAAAACATGTATTTAAGTGTTCCTATAGCATAGGACCTCTTTTTCTTCCCTGGTAGTACAAAGGAATGGAGTGAGATGTTTCCGGTCCTCTAGACTTGTGTGTACCTACATGTATACACATGGTAGATACTGTGTATGTAATACAGTAGCCACTTGGCACAGGTAACAACTGAGCATTTGAAGCATGGCATGTCCATATTGAAATGCGCTGAAAGTATAATACACATTGGATTTCCAGAACAAAAAAATACTTTAATTGTTCTTGATTACTTTTGAAATAATATGTTGGGTACATTGTGTTATTAAATTGTATTATTAAATTAATTTACCTATTTCTTTTACTTTTTTGAATGTGGTTACTAGAAAAATTAACATTATATATATGATTCTAATTTTTGGCTCACATTATATTTCAGCTGGCCAGCACTGCTCTAGAAGCTCTAACTTAAAAAAGTGATACAAATACAGAACTGACTATATAAACATCAATATGGTTTAGATAATAAAAGAATATATTTATATCTGTTAAGCATCTTGAATATATATAGCTTCTCTGAGGGGACTGTTACACTATTATTGGCATCATTCATTAGTTACTTTTTAGGTAAGCAACCTGAAGCCAGAGAAGTTAAGTATCTTGACCAAAGGGGGAAATCCATGATTTGAACCTGTAGAGGTGGGATTTGGATGCTGTGCTTTTCTTCACCACCCCACACAACTCTATATAAAGATTATAGGGGGAACCCTGGGTGGCTTAGGGGTTGGGCATCTGCCTTCAGCCCAGGGCATAATTCTGGAGACCAGAGAGAGAGTCCCATGTCGGGCTCCCTGCATGGAGCCTGCTTCTCCCTCTGCCTGTGTCTCTGCCTCTCTCTCTCTCTCTCTCTATCTCTCTCTATCTCTATCTCTCTCTCTGTGTGTGTCTCTCATGAATAAATAAATAAAAGTTTAAAAAAAGAATATAAATGAGACTATTTTGTTGAGGTATGGCTTCAGAAATGGCTTTCTGGCATAGCTGAAATCTGAGTTGAATTTTTAACAATGAATAGAAGTTAGTCAGGTAACCTTCTTTCCTATGTGAAATAAATCCATAGAAATGGAAATATTATTTGAGGACAGGTACACAAATGATGTCCAGGGGATAAAGGAATAGCAAAATCCTTTATCTCCAAAACATTTGAGCACCCACAGAGGTAATATGAGATGTAAAAAGAAGGAGGAAGAGAAGGAGCAGGGGAGAGAGAGGAGAAGGGAAGAAAGAGGATAAAGTGAAGAAGGATGTACAGCAGAAAGGAGGAAAAGGAGGAAGAAGGAGGTGATGTCATTGTTGCACACAGAGAATTTACATTTGGCCAGAAGCGGGGAAATTCTAAGCTCTTGCAGCTCTGCCCCTTTACGTATGTACAACTCAGTAAGTCTATGATTTCTGTGAGTCTCAAAGTTGACCTCTTGTTTCAACCCTTGGGCATTAATTGGCAATCAGTGTTTCTTGTCTATGGAAAGTAAACTTAATGATGAGTGCCTAGAAAGTTTGTATATAGACAAACTTATCCAAAACCAGGACTTAGTGGGATGGTTGCTTAGATCAGTATACAATGCCTTTATGTTTTGGAGATTTTGGAGATTTCCTGCTAATAATAATGACAAAAGAACATAATTTTTAATAATTAAAAAAAGTTTCTTCCTTTGTGCTAAATCTCATCTTCCAAGATAAATGCTTATGTTCAGGTAAGGGGTGGGGGCACTAAGGAAGGAAGAAGGGGACACCATTATTTGTTTCCTTTTGTGCAAGGATCTATAGGACCTGGCTCTGCTCACTGCCATGGGGATCTGCTGTATTTGCAATAAGAGAGCCACAGTCTCTGATCTTTACCAGGAAAAGAAAAGTCAAGACAAATTGCCAGGAAAGAGTCTTTAAAAACCCAAATGAGGAGGTGGTGTGGGAAAACACAAACAGAGGACTTTGGATGATGAAATAAAAACAGTGATAAAATGCCCTGTGGGTGAGAATGGGCTTTTAACCCCATCAGGAAAATCTTCCTGGAAGGGATGAGCCTGAGTTAAGATTTAAAAAATGAGGAGGACTCAGCCTGGAGAAGAATTCGTGTCAAAGGACTATCAAGCAATGGAAAAGTATGAGAGATAACTTGTGTAGAATCAGAGCATGGGGCTGAGCAGTCGAGCATTTCTCAAGCGTAGAGAGAAAGGAGTGGGAGACATATGGGAAATGAGATGGGCAAGCTCAGTTCCTGGAACATCTTTCAGGCCCTTTTAAATATCTTGTATTTTATCCTGTTGGGCCAGGGAAACTACTGAATTGTGTTGGAAAGAGAGTGACACAGTCAAATTTACATAAAAGAAAATTTCTGTTTGGCTCCTTTTCTTTGTTCCTCTACCTACACCTCCATTCCAAACCAGCTCCTCTACTTACCAATGATCTTTCTTTCATCTAGTTAAGGGACCTCTGGTTTGCAAAAATAACCAAGATACTATTATTATTCTTTATTTATCCCACTATGATGAGATTTTGGAATTTGCTAGTTCACAAAATCAAAGCCTATCAACCAATGTTATTCTGTTCATCATTCAGTGTAAACTTTTTGAAGATCTGATGAAAAAATCTTTATTTTTTTAAGATTTTATTTATTTTTTCATGAGAGACACAGAGAGAGAGGTAGAGACATAGGTAGAGGGAAAAGCAGGGATCCTGATGTGGGACTTGATCCCAAGACCCCAGGATTACGACTTGAGCCAAAAATCTTTAAATACTTTTGAATGAATTCAGTGAATACTTTCTGAATTTCTTGGGTAACAGCTAATAAGCTAAGTAAGATATAAGCCAAAACTCTTTTTTTCTGTACGTTTTATGACATGGATTCCCTTCTACTCCAAGGAAGAAGAGACCAGGAAATTGTCTTAAGAGCAGTTTCATCTTTCTTTTCCATGTTAATCATAGGGCATCAAATGCAATGTGGATTCAAAAAAATAAGAGAATGAATCAGGGTCAAATGTCAAACACATCTACTTGTGATCTTATGTTCATGGATAAGACAGTTTTCCAAAGCCATCTTCTCCTGGACTGTAGTATTAGAGTAATAATACCAGCTGGCATTTACTGCATACTTGCTATGTGCCAGCCACTGGCCTAATTTCAGTGTTTTACCCTTATCATAATATTTACTTAATCTCTACAGGTTAGTCAATGCTATCTTCATTCATATTTTACAAATGGAAACAATGTGGCACAGAGAGAAAGAAAGACATTCATCAAAATCACATATCAAAAAGGTAGTGGGGTTAGGATTAGAATCTACCAATCCTGATCCAGAACTCATGCTTTGAAATCACTAGATAGCTAAAAAAAATAAATAAATAAACAATAAAAATTTTAAAAAAGGTTTGTTAGAATTACATTTGACAGACAAGTTATGATCTGTGTACATGGAAAACTGTTGTTTCAATTAAGTGGTACTATTGTTCAATTTTAGTTTGAAATAAAGCTTATCAGAATGTGTGATGTCTAGTACATAGAAGTTCTCAGGAAAACAAGTTCTCATTCATTCTTCCATAAAAAGCAGCTGCTGTTCCTCTTGTATCCGTATCCTCACCATGAGAAAGACCTCCAAATAGCTCTATTTTCCTCTTCCCCTACCCCTAATCTTAAAGAATTAAGAGAAAATGCAAAACTGATGCCAGATGTTCTGTAGCTGTTTCGGTCTGCATGTACCTTGGTTTCCAGCACATCACTTATACTTTGACAGTGTGTCTTCACAGTGTTCATGTGTACCCCATCTGAAGTTGCATGAGGAGCACAGTGGGATAGACACAGGATCAAAGCTAACCTCCTGGCCTCATTTTCCAACTGTTACATTTCCCCTCCCAAGATTCACAGGATTTTCTTGTGTTAATATTCATGTGGTCAAAGACAGATAGAAGGATGGGATGCCTGGGTGGCTCTGCAGTTGAGAGTTTGCCTTTGGCTCACTGTGTGATCCTGGGTCCTGGGATTGAGTCCCCGCATCAGGCTCCTTGCAGGGAGACTGCTTTTCCCTCTACCTATGTTTCTGCCTATCTCTGTATCTCTCATGAATAAATAAATAAAATCTTTAAAAACATTTTAAAAAAATTAAAAAGATTAAAAAGACAGATAGAAGGAAAGATGGATGTATTACAACCATACCCACTCGAAGTCCTGAACTAAGCATCATGCACGAAACTTGTAAATTCTGGTAGGAAGTTTAAAACTAAAAGTGTTTCAAGCATCCATGATCCTGCTATATAAATCTAAAACAAACTATTAATTCAAATAAAAGTTGCCATATGCCCTCCTTGCCTGACACAGTATACACTCAATGTAGCATGGATTCACTATATTTTGGATCACCCACCTATCGGAGAACCTGAAACAGAGAAACAATTTGAGGGTGGGGAGACAGCAGGCTTTTAAGATTCAGCCTAAAGAGCAAAGGAAAATGGTTATAAAAATAATATAAGTCAAAGGAAAATGTCTTATTCAACTTTGTACTACTGTGTGAAGAACAGCTTCCCTGTAAACAATATTCAAAAGAATCTTCAGCTCCTATACATTTGATCTCAAACAGTTCTCTAAATTTCATTTTATCCTTTCTTCCATCAGTCATGAGTCCCTAGCATTGTGTCAATCTTTTGCTACCAAAACTCTTTATTTTTATATTTTATATTTTTATATTGGTTAGGTCTTTTCCTGGAATATACTGTAAACAAAGGATGGATACTTACTTTTTCCTATTCATTTTGTTCCTAGAACAGTATCTGTTACATACAGTTTGCTTGCAAGAAATAATATGCTAATTATCTAGTGAGAATGGTATAATGAATATTAACAATCCTCCATAATCCAGCCCTGATCACATCCCTGTAAAGCCTTCTCTAGTTACACCAATCCCTAAAAACAATAGTGACACATAAAGTCACCAGGTTATTTTCTAACATATGCTTAGCTCTCATTTAAGTTGATGCTGTGATTATGAACAAGTACCTACATATTCTCTTAACCCTACAAAAAACAATAAGCTGACAGTGTGTGCGTTATTATCCTAACCATATACACATTATATACATAACCATATCCATATCCATGTATATATACTTATATAGTATAACTGCTAGCTCTTAAATATATATTTACATATACTAAATATATATATTCAAAAATTGCTCTGCTTTCCAAATGTTCATTTTTTAAAATCTTTGCACCAAGCCTGTGTTTTAAGTGCATCTTTAAATTTGAGGTATAGAAAGTGAAAAGATGTTAAGTGAATTGTCCCAGTTGACAGGGTTACACGATGGCAAAACTGGGATCTGAACTCCACCTAAGCCCAGACTCTCCTCCACTACACTATAGAGTCGCTCACTCTAAGGTTTCTCTAAGCAACTGGCCCAGAGTCACACAGCTGTCACAACAGCTAGACTCTGAACCATGCCTACCTGGCTTTTTGATCAACATGAGGCTGTCTTCTCCAATATTTCTATTCTTTGAACCTCAAGGTAGCTGAAAAATTTTAGAGCTCATAAAAGCCTTAGAGTTGATCTAACCTCATTTCCCCATTCAGATCATAGAGGTAAAGCCCACAGAAGAGAAGTCACACGAAAGAAGAGAGTCAGAGGAGGGAGCAAGATGGCGGAAGAGTAGGGTTTCCAAATCACCTGTCTCCACCAAACCACCTAGAAAACCTTC
Organism: Canis lupus familiaris; assembly: GCF_011100685.1. NCBI lineage: Eukaryota > Metazoa > Chordata > Mammalia > Carnivora > Canidae > Canis > Canis lupus. Next base: position 20,963,128 of record NC_049234.1, on the reverse strand, counting down.
AAATTATCCTGAAAATCTATGAATTCGGCCTGAGATTTAAAGAGAGACCAGCTGGAATGCTACAGTGAGAAGAGTTCGCGCTTCTATCAAGGTAGGAAGACGGGGAAAAAGAAGTAAAGAAACAAAGGCCTCCAAGGGGGAGGGGCCCGCGAGGAGCCGGGCTGAGGCCGGGGCGAGTGTCCCCAGGACAGGAGAGCCCCGTCCCGGAGACGCAGGAGCTGCACCGACCTTCCCGGGCGGAAAGGGGCTCCAGGGAGGTGGAGCAGGACCCAGGAGGGCGGGGATGCCCTCGGGCTCCCGGGGACAGTAACAGCAACTGCGCGCCCAGGAGAGTGCGCCGAGCTCCCTAAGGGCTGCAGCGCGCACGGCGGGACCCGGCGGGACCCGGAGCAGCTCGGAGGGGCTCGGGCGGCGGCTCCGCGGAGGGGGCTGCGCGGCCCCGGGAGCAGCTCGGAGGGGCTCGGGCAGAGGAAGAGGCTCCGTGCGGAGGGGGCTGCGCGGTTCCAGGAGCAGCTCGGAGGGGCTCGGGCGGCGGCTCCGCGGAGGGGGCTGCGCGGCCCGGGAGCGCGAATCCACCAGCGCAGGCTCCGGAGCACAGGGCGCCGGGACACAGCCCAGGATCCCGCCTCCCCCGGGACAGGCAGAGGCCGGGAGGGCCCAGGACAGCAAGGACGCTCCTGCCCCAGCTGAGCACATCAGCGGCCCCGCCCCAGAGCCTCCAGGCCCTGCAGACGGAGTTCCTGCCGGAGCTGAATCCAGGTTTCCAGAGCTGCCCCGCCACTGGGGCTGTTCCTCCTGCGGCCTCACGGGGTAAACAACCCCCACCGAGCCCTGCACCAGGCAGGGGCACAGCAGCTCCCCCAACTGCTAACACCTGAAAATCAGCACAACAGGCCCCTCCCCCAGAACACCAGCTAGACGGACAACTTCCAGGAGAAGCCAAGGGACTTAAAGTACACAGAATCAGAAGATACTCCCCGGTGGTTCTTTTTTTGTTTGTTTTTGTTTTTGTTTTTGTTTTGCTTTTTGATTTGTTTCCTTCCCCCCACCCCCTTTTTTTCTCCTTTCTTTTTCTTTTTTTTTTTTTTTTTTTTTGTTTTTTTTTTTCTTTTTCTTCCCTTTTTTTTTCTCTTTCTCTTTTCTTTCCTTCTTTCTCTCCTCTCTTTTTCTCTTTTTCCCAATACAACTTGCTTTTGGCCACTCTGCACTGAGCAAAATGACTAGAAGGAAAACCTCACCTCAAAAGAAAGAATCAGAAACAGTCCTCTCTCCCACAGAGTTACAAAATCTGGATTACAATTCAATGTCAGAAAGCCAATTCAGAAGCACTATTATACAGCTACTGGTGGCTCTAGAAAAAAGTATAAAGGACTCAAGAGACTTCATGACTGCAGAATTTAGAGCTAATCAGGCAGAAATTAAAAATCAATTGAATGAGATGCAATCCAAACTAGAAGTCCTAACGACGAGGGTTAACGAGGTGGAAGAACGAGTGAGTGACCTAGAAGACAAGTTGATAGCAAAGAGGGAAACTGAGGAAAAAAGAGACAAACAATTAAAAGACCATGAAGATAGATTAAGGGAAATAAACGACAGCCTGAGGAAGAAAAACCTACGTTTAATTGGGGTTCCCGAGGGCGCCGAAAGGGACAGAGGGCCAGAATATGTATTTGAACAAATTCTAGCTGAAAACTTTCCTAATCTGGGAAGGGAAACAGGCATTCAGATCCAGGAAATAGAGAGATCCCCCCCTAAAATCAATAAAAACCGTTCAACACCTCGACATTTAATTGTGAAGCTTGCAAATTCCAAAGATAAGGAGAAGATCCTTAAAGCAGCAAGAGACAAGAAATCCCTGACTTTTATGGGGAGGAGTATTAGGGTAACAGCAGACCTCTCCACAGAGACCTGGCAGGCCAGAAAGGGCTGGCAGGATATATTCAGGGTCCTAAATGAGAAGAACATGCAGCCAAGAATACTTTATCCAGCAAGGCTCTCATTCAAAATGGAAGGAGAGATAAAGAGCTTCCAAGACAGGCAGCAACTAAAAGAATATGTGACCTCCAAACCAGCTCTGCAAGAAATTTTAAGGGGGCCTCTTAAAATTCCCCTTTAAGAAGAAGTTCAGTGGAACAGTCCACAAAAACAAAGACTGAATAGATATCATGATGACACTAAACTCATATCTCTCAATAGTAACTCTGAATGTGAACGGGCTTAATGACCCCATCAAAAGGCGCAGGGTTTCAGACTGGATAAAAAAGCAGGACCCATCTATTTGCTGTCTACAAGAGACTCATTTTAGACAGAAGGACACCTACAGCCTGAAAATAAAAGGTTGGAGAACCATTTACCATTCGAATGGTCCTCAAAAGAAAGCAGGGGTAGCCATCCTTATATCAGATAAACTAAAATTTACCCCAAAGACTGTAGTGAGAGATGAAGAGGGACACTATATCATACTTAAAGGATCTATTCAACAAGAGGACTTAACAATCCTCAATATATATGCTCCGAATGTGGGAGCTGCCAAATATATAAATCAATTATTAAGCAAAGTGAAGAAATACTTAGATAATAATACACTTATACTTGGTGACTTCAATCTAGCTCTTTCTATACTCGATAGGTCTTCTCAGCAAAACATCTCCAAAGAAACGAGAGCTTTAAATGATACACTGGACCAGATGGATTTCACAGATATCTACAGAACTTTACATCCAAACTCAACTGAATACACATTCTTCTCAAGCGCACATGGAACTTTCTCCAGAATAGACCACATATTGGGTCACAAATCGGGTCTGAACCGATACCAAAAGATAGGGATTGTCCCCTGCATATTCTCGGACCATAATGCCTTGAAATTAGAACTGAATCACAACAAGAAGTTTGGAAGGACCTCAAACACATGGAGGTTAAGGACCATCCTGCTAAAAGATAAAAGGGTCAACCAGGAAATTAAGGAAGAATTAAGAAGATTCATGGAAACTAATGAGAATGAAGATACAACTGTTCAAAATCTTTGGGATGCAGCAAAAGCAGTCCTAAGGGGGAAATACATCGCAATACAAGCATCCATTCAAAAACTGGAAAGAACTCAAATACAAAAGCTAACCTTACACATAAAGGAGCTAGAGAAAAAACAGCAAATAGATCCTACACCCAAGAGAAGAAGGGAGTTAATAAAGATTCGAGCAGAACTCAACGAAATCGAGACCAGAAGAACTGTGGAACAGATCAACAGAACCAGGAGTTGGTTCTTTGAAAGAATTAATAAGATAGATAAACCATTAGCCAGCCTTATTAAAAAGAAGAGAGAGAAGACTCAAATTAATAAAATCATGAATGAGAAAGGAGAGATCACTACCAACACCAAGGAAATACAAACGATTTTAAAAACATATTATGAACAGCTATACGCCAATAAATTAGGCAATCTAGAAGAAATGGACGCATTCCTGGAAAGCCACAAACTACCAAAACTGGAACAGGAAGAAATAGAAAACCTGAACAGGCCAATAACCAGGGAGGAAATTGAAGCAGTCATCAAAAACCTCCCAAGACACAAGAGTCCAGGGCCAGATGGCTTCCCAGGAGAATTTTATCAAACGTTTAAAGAAGAAATCATACCTATTCTCCTAAAGCTGTTTGGAAAGATAGAAAGAGATGGAGTACTTCCAAATTCGTTCTATGAAGCCAGCATCACCTTAATTCCAAAGCCAGACAAAGACCCCGCCAAAAAGGAGAATTACAGACCAATATCCCTGATGAACATGGATGCAAAAATTCTCAACAAGATACTGGCCAATAGGATCCAACAGTACATTAAGAAAATTATTCACCATGACCAAGTAGGATTTATCCCTGGGACACAAGGCTGGTTCAACACCCGTAAAACAATCAATGTGATTCATCATATCAGCAAGAGAAAAACCAAGAACCATATGATCCTCTCATTGGATGCAGAGAAAGCATTTGACAAAATACAGCATCCATTCCTGATTAAAACTCTTCAGAGTGTAGGGATAGAGGGAACATTCCTCGACATCTTAAAAGCCATCTATGAAAAGCCCACAGCAAATATCATTCTCAATGGGGAAGCACTGGGAGCCTTTCCCCTAAGATCAGGAACAAGACAGGGATGTCCACTCTCACCACTGCTATTCAACATAGTACTGGAAGTCCTAGCCTCAGCAATCAGACAACAAAAAGACATTAAAGGCATTCAAATTGGCAAAGAAGAAGTCAAACTCTCTCTCTTCGCCGATGACATGATACTCTACATAGAAAACCCAAAAGTCTCCACCCCAAGATTGCTAGAACTTATACAGCAATTCGGTAGCGTGGCAGGATACAAAATCAATGCCCAGAAGTCAGTGGCATTTCTATACACTAACAATGAGACTGAAGAAAGAGAAATTAAGGAGTCAATCCCATTTACAATTGCACCCAAAAGCATAAGATACCTAGGAATAAACCTCACCAAAGATGTAAAGGATCTATACCCTCAAAACTATAGAACACTTCTGAAAGAAATTGAGGAAGACACAAAGAGATGGAAAAATATTCCATGCTCATGGATTGGCAGAATTAATATTGTGAAAATGTCAATGTTACCCAGGGCAATATACACGTTTAATGCAATCCCTATCAAAATACCATGGACTTTCTTCAGAGAGTTAGAACAAATTATTTTAAGATTTGTGTGGAATCAGAAAAGACCCCGAATAGCCAGGGGAATTTTAAAAAAGAAAACCATAGCTGGGGGCATCACAATGCCAGATTTCAGGTTGTACTACAAAGCTGTGGTCATCAAGACAGTGTGGTACTGGCACAAAAACAGACACATAGATCAGTGGAACAGAATAGAGAATCCAGAAGTGGACCCTGAACTTTATGGGCAACTAATATTCGATAAAGGAGGAAAGACTATCCATTGGAAGAAAGACAGTCTCTTCAATAAATGGTGCTGGGAAAATTGGACATCCACATGCAGAAGAATGAAACTAGACCACTCTCTTGCACCATACACAAAGATAAACTCAAAATGGATGAAAGATCTAAATGTGAGACAAGATTCCATCAAAATCCTAGAGAAGAACACAGGCAACACCCTTTTTGAACTCGGCCATAGTAACTTCTTGCAAGATACATCCACAAAGGCAAAAGAAACAAAAGCAAAAATGAACTATTGGGACTTCATCAAGATAAGAAGCTTTTGCACAGCAAAGGATACAGTCAACAAAACTCGAAGACAACCTACAGAATGGGAGAAGATATTTGCAAATGACATATCAGATAAAGGGCTAGTTTCCAAGATCTATAAAGAACTTATTAAACTCAACACCAAAGAAACAAACAATCCAATCATGAAATGGGCAAAAGACATGAACAGAAATCTCACAGAGGAAGACATAGACATGGCCAACATGCATATGAGAAAATGCTCTGCATCACTTGCCATCAGGGAAATACAAATCAAAACTACAATGAGATACCACCTCACACCAGTGAGAATGGGGAACATTAACAAGGCAGGAAACAACAAATGTTGGAGAGGATGCGGAGAAAAGGGAACCCTCTTACACTGTTGGTGGGAATGTGAACTGGTGCAGCCACTCTGGAAAACTGTGTGGAGGTTCCTCAAACAGCTAAAAATATACCTGCCCTACGACCCAGCAATTGCACTGTTGGGGATTTACCCCAAAGATACAAATGCAATGAAACGCCGGGACACCTGCACCCCGATGTTTCTAGCAGCAATGGCCACTATAGCCAAACTGTGGAAGGAGCCTCGGTGTCCAACGAAAGATGAATGGATAAAGAAGATGTGGTTTATGTATACAATGGAATATTACTCAGCTATTAGAAATGACAAATACCCACCATTTGCTTCAACGTGGATGGAACTGGAGGGTATTATGCTGAGTGAAGTAAGTCAGTCGGAGAAGGACAAACATTATATGTTCTCATTCATTTGGGGAATATAAATAATAGTGAAAGGGAATATAAGGGAAGGGAGAAGAAATGTGTGGGAAATATCAGAAAGGGAGACAGAACGTAAAGACTGCTAACTCTGGGAAACGAACTAGGGGTGGTAGAAGGGGAGGAGGGCGGGGGGTGGGAGTGAATGGGTGACGGGCACTGGGTATTATTCTGTATGTTAGTAAATTGAACACCAATAAAAAAAAAAAAAAAAAAAAAAAAACAAAAAAAAAAAAAAAAAAAAAAAAAAAAAAAAAAAAAAAAAAAAAAAAAAGAAGAGAGTCAGCGAAAGTCACACATAATTCAGTGAAGAAAATGAGCCCCAAACCCAAGTGTCCTCTTTTCATTCACCACATACCATCCATTTTGGGATTTCTTCATAAACTGTTTTGTAAATGCTTTCTGTTTCTAAAACTTGTATCCATTATAAAACAGCAAGTGAGAGGACAGATCCAACAGAAAAAGGAATGTATAATACTACATGAATTAAAAAGAGATTAATTAATGTGAATTACAGTTATATATCTTTTAACAACACCATACTAGATATCTCCAGCATACTCACACAGACTTGTGAGACAGCATCCATTTACATATTTGTCTATGCCCGCAGACATCTGTTCTTACAAAATCATCTATTCATTCAACAATTACATGATAAGTTCCTACTATGTACTGAGCATCAGGCTAAACTTTGAATTTATTTAGACCAAAAGAACTGTAGATATCTCAAACTGCAATGCCTTTTACATCCATGTGTTCACAGAAGGGGCCAAATGTTTATTGAATACATGGATGAGTGAGTGAGTGAATGAATGAAAAAGCTTCAGAGATTCCCAAGTCCAGGGAGGCAGAAAAAGAGGCATAATCTTTGCTTTTATCCCTGGTAGTTTCCCTTATAGTTAGCAAAACAAAGAATCAGGGTAGCAATGGCTTTTAAGAAAAATCAAAAAGCAATTTCAAAAGGTAATCATAATGTTTCTTATCTCAACCATACTTAGCTGGAGGAGCTCTTTACTCACATGAAAAGCAATTCTCCCATGCAGCTTTTTATCAGTGAATGCCACTCCCCTAATATCTGTATTCTCGTGACTGTTTTATTTTCCCCATCCCATATAATTAATAAAAATTCAAATACTAGTTATCATATGCTATATGATACAGGCCAACACAGTTTCCATGCAATATATCTTTTCCACTCTTTAAAAATAATCCTAGGAGCTAAATATTTTTATGCCCATTTTCCAGACAAGGGAGTTGATGTTCAAACAATTTCAGTAACTTTTCCCAGGTCATGAAATGCAAGTAAATAATATGACCAGGATTTTAAATCCCCATAAGTCTTATTCCGATGTTTGCACTACAGTGTCTCCTGTGCTAGCTATATTGCTTCTATATTCTCCCAACACTCCTGCACACACATACATATTGACACCATGACAACCACAAGCAGAAAAAAATTACTGGTAAGCTGTTCCTCATACAAACATACCTGATAAGTTGGGTCATTGTCAGTTTCTGCCTTGAGAGTTGTGTGATTTTTTGCTATTGCACGGCTCAGTGGCTCAATGTTTCTTCTTGCCCTGTGCTAGCAGTTTAACTATCTCCATATGTTCAGGAGCTCACAGAAAGGGGATTGAAAACAGCTTGATTAGCATAGTATGGGTGTTGGGTAAACTGCTGTCTTAGTTGAAGATATTTTTCTTCATGTTACACAGCATGAAGTCTCTCCACAATTCATCAGTTAACACCATGGTTCCTTAATGACCAAGCACTAAATCTTGGGTTTCAATCCCTCCGGGAATGTTTCACTTACTGATAGATAATCAAGAAGCATTTATTGAGCACCTGCTTCAGGAAAGCCCCAATAGGGGGTTACAAAGAATTATAAGACTATGCAGTTTTTCCTCAAAAACTTCAATAATAATAGATAATAATAATAATAGATACTTAGGGAAATTGAAACCTATCAATACAACAATGGAGAGTTAGATTAAAAGTCAAGATAATAAGATACTAAGATGTTATTTAAAATTGACAGTCAAATGAAAGTCAAAGGGGATCCCTGGGTGGCGCAGCGGTTTGGCGCCTGCCTTTGGCCCAGGGTGCGATCCTGGAGACCCGGGATCGAGTCCCACATCGGGCTCCCGGTGCATGGAGCCTGCTTCTCCCTCTGCCTGTGTCTCTGCCTCTCTCTCTCTCTCTCTGTGACTATCATAAATAAATAAAAATTAAAAAAAAAAAGTCAAAGTCACTAAGTTCAGAAGAATTTCAGATGTGTGCTCATCACTGGACTCAGATAGCCAGTAAAGAATTCTTGGAGGAAGGAAGGCTTCATACAGGATAAAGCATTAATATTGTACTAGGTTTACTAGGTGAAGAGAAAAGGGCAGCACAGAGAATCATCCTAGGTCTAATCCAATAGAATCAACCTGATTATACAATTTTCTTACTTTTTTCAAACAACTCTGAGAAAATAATAAGACTGCTTAATTCTTTTTTTTTAAGTTGAGGTCAAATCTTCAAAGCAATGTCAAGGCAGAAGGAGACTTTATTTTATGCTTCATGCATGCTAAGGTCTTTGTCTTGTTCAAGAGTAAGCCGGAATACTTAATGTTAGACCTCATTAGAAAATAACATAGTTAAGTATGTGCGTTAAGTATTTGAAGATTACCACAGAAAGAATAGAAATACAGCTTTCAAAATGGCAAAGAAAAAAGGAATACAGAGAGTTTTATCAATCTAATGCAATGCAGCTAAGGAGAAAAAGAACACTGGGTTTATTCTTAAAAATGATAATAGACACAATAATTGAGTTAAAAAACAAGTTGTAGGGTATTATGAACAGTAGATGTCATTTATGCAGTTGAAAACTCATGAAGGATATTATATTATTACTACAATGGAGGCATATGTAACAAAATTACTAAAGTTTTACAAAGGATGGGAAAGATACATGTGTTAGCCATATTGGTTATCCCTAACAGAATAAGAGAGTAGGATGGGGAGGGGAAGAGAAAATCCTTCAACTGATTCTCTAATTGTTTTTATCTTTTTGAAGTTCTAAAGAAAATATGGTAAAATCTTAAGATTTGATAAGTAAAGGGAATTAGATTGAGAAGATAGGTACACATGGCTTCAACTGTGTCTGAATCTATTATTATTTCTTTAAAAGTTCTGAGGCAAGTAGGGCAAAGTATTAAATTTGTTGGATAGATCTGTAAGCAGTTGTGAAATTATTCTCTGAGTGTTTGGTATATTTTATAATAAGAACTAAAAAATAACATTTTTAAATAAAGAATTTCTTGTTTCATGCAATTAAAATATCCAACATAGATTAGACATAAGGTGTAGGTTGATTCAGATGTTCATGTTGTCATTAGGGCTTTGGCTCTGGTTTTCCAAACTTCTCTTGTTTCTCCCAAATTCATGTATTGACTTCATTCCTGGTTTGGCTTCTAGCATGGTAGCAAAACAGTCATTGTAGCTTTGGTTCCTTCTTACACATACTACATTATCCATCCAGTGAGTGGCTTTTGTCCCAATATTCTAACAGATATCCAGAAATCTTTTCTCATTAGAATGTATGCTTCCTCTTCTCCCTCAACTCCAAAGCAATTACTGTGGTCAAATAAATGATTTCCTCAGTGTGGGTTGTATATCACAGTCTTGGACCTATTAGAACCTCATGATCTGCCTATGGAAAATAAAACCTGTTGAGCAAAGGAGAGGAGAAAAGGCTCATCAGGGAAAGGAATATCAATCAACTAATATCCACTATACTATTTAAAAAGAATAACCCCTGATTATTCAATTAGAAAAGTATTAGTGAAGTGCCAGGAAGACTTGCAGTCTACAATGCCCTTTTGTTGTTTTAATACTGTGTATTAGCTTTATGGTCAACACTATTTTAAGCAAAATGAAGAGTGCAAATATGTATTGTGTGTATATGTGTGCAAATTATGGGGCTCACCAACATTTGCATATTAATTCATTAATTCATTACTTAGCATTTTCTGAGCTACCAGCTAGGTGTTAAGTTTTTGGCTTTTATCTAAAATTACTTAAAATATTAAGATGAGGAAAAAATTTACTACACTTCAATGTCATCTTCTCTCCTAAATCAAAACAAGTCTAAGACTTGATAGGCACCATAGCATTATGGTCAAGGGTGCAAACTAGAACAAGACTGCTTGGTTTCAAATCCCAGCTCGCATCATTTACCAGCTTTCTGACTTTGAACAAGTTTCTTAACTTGCATTTTCATCATATAGGCATTGCAAGGATGAAATGGTCCCACCACAGCACAGCATGTGGAATAGCACCTGGTGTACTGCAAGCACTTAATATTAAATCCTGACCAAAGAGTCTCCTGGCTTCCAGTATGTTGTTGTTAATATAAAGATAAACCTTTTGCACAAACAATTAATTGACATGGTGCAAACATGGGAAAAAAAACCCACACAACTAGCATCATCAGGTATCTGAAGCTTTATATCATATCTGAACACAACCATACATTTAAAATTTTTATAAAAATGAAGAATGTAAAGAGATTCAGAGAAAACTTATTTTTTACATTTTTATTTACCTTTTAAAAAACTGTATGTATTCAGGCTTTCTAGTGGGGAGCCTGGAAATCCAATAAGCTTCAAAAAAAAAAAAAGGTGATAAAAAAAATCACACATTGTGCCTTTGATAGTCCACAGTCTAAATTTGCATTGACTTCTTTAAAGACTAAGTATAGCAATTTCTGTATCCTTCCCTTATGGATCAGATGAAGACTCAAACAATCTTATCTTTGGAAAGATCTTAGAGATAATGAATCTTCCCACACAGTGCATGGGGGTTCCCATCTTCCTTAACCTTAATGTTGTCATTAAATTTCCAAAAATAAAGTTGAAAGGAGAGTCATGTCCTTTCTGAAGCTCTCTAATCATTTAAAAGTTTCCCTTTGAATTCTTTAGGAGGAAAACTCCAGGCTTTTAGTTATTCTACTTATGAACTAGTTTCTAGAGATTTTGTTACCATGACCACTTTCCTCTTTGATTGGAGATTATGTTTAGGTAGTCCATGACCTAAGTAGTAAGCCTAGACACTGATTTTTAAATAATTTGAATCAATTTCCATCATTTAAACACCAAAAATTTTAGAAGTCTCAAATGAGATAAGACAGTTTGCCTGCTTGCTTCCATAGCTACAAAATGCTGTGGGAGACTGCTCTCATCAGATTTTAACATGTCCTTTCTAGATCAACACAATCCCTATAAAGCAGCCCTATTTCCATAGTCAATCTTTGATATAAACTCCCTTTTTCAGTGTTCACTTCACCTCTAAAATACGGTACCCAGGATTAAGTAAAAGTAAAATACTCAAGATAAATTCGGACCATTTTATAGGAAAGTTCCCTCCCATTTTCTATACATGATCCTCAGCCAAATAATCTTTTATGACATTTAGAAGTTAAAATTAGCTTAAATCCATACTCTGGTTAAATTACAAAAGCAGAACATCTTTATTACAAAAATTTCAAACAATACCAAAAATAAATAAAGCATAAAATAAAAACCAACCCTTCAAAGTCTTCCATAATTATATTTTCTAAAGATAATTATTTTCAAATGTCTGTTGGAATATACTTCAGGATCAATTTATGTGTCTATGGAGACAGTCCCATAAATATATTTATGTTACCCTGCTCTAAAAGATTCAAAATATACTGAATTTTAAATGTAGAAGGGCAAATTATTTGACACCATAGGAGAAGTATGACTTGCCAATGATCTGAAAAAGAAGGATAAAGAGAAAAGTTCAAATATTTCAGAGGCACTGCCTTGGGGATATGTTACTTCCTAATCCTTTTTTCTGATATCCACTCTGTGACTTTCCAATCATCTTTAGGGAAAAACTAAAAGGATATATACAAAAGTGATGTTTTTAGCATAGGAGCTATCCTACCAGACCCTCCCTCTCTAACAAAAGCTTGATTTATTCTCTACAATATAGCCTTAATGGTTCCAATAGGAAATCTGTAGTGTTCTTTGGCACTCTGAATTTAGACTATAGATGTGTATTTTAATATCAATTTCTTTCATCAATGTTTTCTAGTTTTCAGAATACAGTTCTTTCACCTCCTTTGTTAGCTTTATTCCTAGGTTTTTTATTATTTTGGGGGCAATTGTAAGTGGAATTTTCTTAATTTCTCTTTCTGCTGCTTCATTATGAGTGTACAGAAATGCAAGGATACGTGTTTAAGACCTTGGTGCTTCATTTTGTAAAATATTTTGTTTTTAAAGGCAAACATTATTTTATATTGATTGTCCATAAATGAAAATAGAAAAGGACTTGATTTTGCCTTAATCTTTAAGAAGCAACTTTATCAGTGAACAAATGAAATATTGTTTTGACTGGCTTATAAACTTAATCTTTATTTAACAAACTTTAAAAATACTTTACTGTCATTCACTCAGGAGCTAACGATACAAAAAACAACTATTTCTGCCCTTAGGAAGCACATACTCTAGTAGGGGTGGAAGAAAAACACACGTAATTTTAGTAGAATATAAATCGTATTAAAATATAATTATATAACTGCCTAATAGATGGAAGAAATTAATTTCCATAAACTAAATAATTTCAAAGAAAAAATCTGAATTAATCTTGAAAGAATAAATAGGAGTTTACATGGCAGAAAATGCAATGTCTAGGGGAGGAATGAAGTACAGAGTTACAGATTCTAGGAAAAGAAAAAACATTTTGTTTATTCAGTAAGAATAATAAGCATATGGTACTATAATGAGACCAAATCATGAAGTCATGAAAGTTGTTGGTGGTCACATGTAAGGGAGATTGATCTTTACTTTTGAGGCAGTAAAGAATATTTGAATATTTGGGGTCTTTGGCTATTTGGGGAATAAATCCCACTTGATCATGTTGAATGATTTTCTAAATGTAAATGTATTGTTAGATTCAATTTGCTAATATTTTGTTGAGGAGTTTTGCAACTATAGTCATCAAAGATATTGGACTACAGTTCTCTTTTTTTTGTAGTGTCTTTATTTGGCGTTAGTATCAGGGTAATGCTGACCTCATGAATGAATTTGGAAGCTTCCCTTCCTCTTCTATTTTTTGGAATAGTTTGAGAGGAATACCTATTGCCTCTTTTTTTACATGTTTGATAGAATTCATCTGTGAAGGTGTCTGCTTCTTGGTTGGGACGTTTTTGATTCCTGATTCAATTTCATTGCTGGTAATTGGTTTGTTCAAATTTTCCACTTCTTCCTGACTCAGTTTTAAGAAGTTATATGTTTCTAGGGATTTAACCATTTCTTCCAAGTTGTCCATTTTGTTGGCATAAAATTTTTCACAATATTCTTTTATAACCCTGTGTATTAGCATAGTGTTGGGGGGCTCTGGTTATTTCTTTTCTTTCATTTCTGATTTTCTTTAGTTGAGTCTTCTTTTCTTTCTTTCTTTCTTTCTTTCTTTCTTCTTTCTTTCTTCGTTCTTTCTTCTTTCTTTTTTTTTTTGATGAATCTGGTTAAAGGCTTATCAATTTTATTGATCTTTTTAAAGAACTAGCTCCTGGTTTCATTGATTGGTTCTATTATTTTTGGGTTTCTATTTCATTTATTTCTGCTCTAATTTTTATTATTCCCTTCCTTCTACTATTGGGTTTTTTTCACTGATGGATTATTTATTTTTATTATTATTTTTTTTATTGGAGTCCAATTTTCCAACACATAGCATATCGCCCAGTACTCTTCCTGTCAAGTGCCCCCCTCAGTGCCTGTCACCTAGTCACTCCAAACCACCACCCTCCTCCCTTTCCACTACCCCTTGTTCATCTCCCAGAGTTAGGAGTCTCTCATGTTCTGTCATCCTCAATGATATTTTCAATCATTTTCTCTCCTTTCCCCTTCATTCCCTTTCACTATTTTTTATATTCTCCAAATGAGTGAGACCATATAATGTTTGTCCTTCTCCGACTGACTTATTTCACTCAGCATAATAACCTCCAGTTCCATCCACGTCGAAACAAACGGTGGGTATTCGTCATTTCTAATGGCTGAGGAATATTCCATTGTATACATAGACCACAGCTTCTTTATCCATTCATTTTCGATGGACTCAGAGGCTCCTTCCACAGTTTGGCTATTGTGGACACTGCTGCTGTGAACATTGGGGTGCAGGCTGTCCCGGCATTTCCCTGCATCTGTAACTTTGGGGTAAATCCCCAGCAGTGCAAATGCTGGGTCATAGAGCAGTTCTATTTTTAACTATTTGAGGAACCTCCACACAGTTTTCCAGAGTGGCTGTACCAGTTCACATTCCCACCAACAGTGCAAGAGGGTTCCTCTCTCTCCACATCCTCTCCAACATTTGTTGTTTCTTGTCTTGTTAATTTTCCCCATTTTCACTGGTGTGAGGTGGTATCTTGTGGTTTTGATTTGTATTTCCCTGATGGCAAAGGATGCGCAGCATTTTCTCATGTGCTTGTTGGTCATGTCTATGTCTTCCTCTGTGAAATTTCTGTTCATGCCTTTTGCCCATTTCATGATTGGATTGTTTGTTTCTTTGCTGTTGAGTTTAATAAGTTCTGTATAGATCTTGGATACTAGCCCTTTATCTGATAGGTCATTTGCAAATATCTTCTCCCATTCTGTAGGTTGTCTTTTAGTTTTGTTAACTGTTTCTTTTGCTGTGCAGAAGCTTTTGATCTTGATGAAGTCCCAATAATTCATTTTTGCTTTTGTTTCCCTTGCCTTCATAGATGTATCTTGCAAGAAGTTGCTGTGGCCAAGTTCAAAGAGTGTTGCCTGTGTTCTCCTCTAGGATATTGATGGACTCTTGTCTCACATTTAGATCTTTCATCCATTTTGAGTTTATCTTTGTGTATGGTGTAAGAGAATGGTCTAGTTTCATTCTTCTGCATGTGGCTGTCCAATTTTCCCAGGACCATTTATTGAAGAAACTGTCCTTTTTCCAGTGGATAGTCTTTCCTGCTTTGTAGAATATTAGTTCACCATAGGGTTGAGGGGCCATTTCTGGATTCTCTATTCTGTTCCATTGATCTATGTGTCTGTTTTTGTGCCAGTACCACACTGTCTTGATGATCACAGCTTTGTAGTACAACCTGAAATTTGGCATTGTGATGCCCCCAGCTCTGGTTTTCTTTTTTAATATTCCCCTGGCTATTCGGGGTCTTTTCTGATTCCATACAAATTTTAAGATGATTTGTTCCAACTCTCTGAAGAAAGTCCATGGTATTTTGATAGAATTAATGTGTAAATTGCACAATTTACACATGCACTAAATGTGTAAATTGCCCTGGGTAACATTGGCATTTTCACAATATTAATTCTGCCAATCCATGAGCATGGAATATTTTTCCATCTCTTTGTGTCTTCCTCAATTTCTTTCAGAAGTGTTCTATAGTTTTTAGGGTATAGATCCTTTACCTCTTTGGTTAGGTTTATTCCTAGGTATCTTATGCTTTTGGGTGCAATTGTAAATGGGACTGACTCATTAACTTCTCTTTCTTCAGTCTCATTATTAGTGTAGAGAAATGCCACTGATTTCTGGGCATTGATTTTGTATCCTGCCACACTGTCAAATTGCTGTATGAGTTCTAGCAACCTTGGGGTGGAGTCTTTTGGGTTTTCTATGTAGAGTATCATGTCATCCTGCAAAGAGGGAGAGTTTGACTTCTTCTTTGCCTGATTTGAATGCTTTTTATTTCTTTTAGTCATCCGAGTGCTAAGGCTAGGACTTCTAGTACTATGCTAAATAGCAGTGGTGAGAGTGGACATCCCTGTCATGTTCCTGATCTTAGGGGAAAGGCTCCCAGTGTTTCCCCATTGAGAATGATATTTGCTGTGGGCTTTTCATAGATGGCTTTTAAGATGTTGAGGAATGTTCCCTCTATCCCTACACTTTGAAGAGTTTTGATCAGGAATGGATGCTGTATTTTGTCAAATGCTTTCTCTGCATCTATTGAGAGGATCATATGGTTCTTATTTTTTCTCTCGTTGATATGGTCTATCACATTGATTGCTTTATGAGTGTTGAACCAGCCTTGCATCCCGGGGATAAATCCCACTTGGTCATGGTGAATAATCTTCTTAATGTACTGTTGGATCCTATTGGCTAGTATCTTGTTGAGAATTTTTGCATCTGTGTTCATCAGGGATATTGGTCTATAATTCTCCTTTTTGGTGGGGTCTTTGTCTGGTTTTAGAATTAAGGTGATGCTGGTTTCATAGAACAAATTTGGAAGTACTCCATCTCTTTCTATCTTTCAGAACAGCTTTAGTAGAATAGGTGTTGTTTCTTCTATAAACGTTTGATAGAATTCCCCTGGGAAGCCATCTGGCCCTGGACTATTATGTCTTGGGAGATTTTTGATGACTGCTTCAATTTCCTCCCTGTTTATCGGCCTGTTCAGGTTTTCTATTTCTTCCTGTTCCAGTTTTGGTAGTTTGTGGTTTTCCAGAAATGCCTCCATCTTTTCCAGATTGCCTAATTTATTGGCATATAGCTGCTCATAATAAGTTTTTAAAACCATTTGTATTTCCTTGATATTGGTGGTGATCTCTTTTTTTTCATTCGTGATTTTCTTAGTTTGAGTCTTTTCTCTTTTGTTTTTAGTAAGGCTGTCTAATGGTTTATCTGTCTTATTAATTCTTTCAAAGAACTAACTCCTGGTTTTGTTGATCTATTCCACAGTTCTCCTGGTCTCTATTTCATTGAGTTCTACTCGAATCTTTATTAACTCTCTTCTTCTGCTGGGAGTAGGTTTTATTTGCTGTTCTTTCTCCAGTTCTTTGGGTGCTAGGTTAGCTTTTGTATTTGAGTTCTTTCCAGTTTTTTGAGGGATGCTTGCATTGCGATGTATTTCCCTCTCAAGACTACTTTTGCTGTATCCCAAAGATTTTGAACTTTTCTTTTCTTTTTTTTTAAAGATTTTATTTATTTATTCATGATAGTCACAGAGAGAGAGAGAGAGAGAGAGAGACAGAAACACAGGCAGAGGGAGAAGCAGGCTCCATGCAGGGAGCCCGACGCGGGATTCGATCCCAGGTCTCCAGGATCGCACCCTGGGCCAAAGGCAGTCGCTAAACTGCTGCGCCACCCAGGTATCCCGATTTTGAACTTTTCTATCTTCATTCAAGTTTCCATGAATTTTTTTTAATTCTTCTTCAATTTCCTGGTTGACCCTTTCATCTTAAGGATGCTTTTTAACCTCCACAAGTTTGAATTTCTTCCAAATTTCTTCTCGTGATTTAGTTCTAGTTTCAAAGAATTGTGGTCTGAAAATATACAGGGGATAATCCCAATCTTTTGGTATCAGTTAAGACCTGATTTGTGATCCGGTATGTAGTCTATTCTGGAGAAAGTTCCATGTGCACTTGAGAAGAATGTGTATTCAGTTGCACTTGGATGTAAAGTTCTGTAAATATCTGTGAAATCCATCTGGTCCAGTGTTTCATTTAAAGCTCTCGTTTCTTTGGAGATGTTGTGCTAAGAATATCTGTCATTTACAGAAAGCACCATGTTGAAGTCTTCCAGTATTAGTGTATTATTATTTAAGTTGTCTTAACTTTGGTTATTAATTGATTGATATATTTGGCAGCTCCCACATTAGTGACATAAATATTCATGGTTGTTAGGTCCTCTTGTTGGATAGATCCTTTTAAGTATGATATAGTGTCACTCTTCATCTCTTACTACAGTCTTTGGGATAAAGTTTAATTTATCTGATATAAGGATGGCTACCCCTGCTTTCTTTTGAGGACCATTTGAATAGTAAATGGTTCTCCAACCTTTTATTTTCAGGCTGTAGATGTCCTTAGGTCTCAAGTGAGTCTCTTGTAGACAGCAAATAGATGGGTCTTGCTTTTTTATCCACTCTGAAACCCTGTGCCTTTTGATGGGATCATTAAGCCCATTCACGTTCAGAGTTACTATTGAAAGATATGAATTTAGTGTCATCATAATACCTATTCAGTCCCTGTTTTTGTGGATTGTTTCTTTGAGCTTCCTCTTTCTTTTACAGAGTCCCCCTTAATATTTCTTGCAGAGCTGGTTTGGTGGTCACATATTCTTTTAGTTTCTGCCTATCTTGGAAGATCTTCATCTCTCCTTCTATTGTGAATGAGAGCCTTGCTAGATAGAGTATTCTTGGCTGCATGTTCTTCTCATTTAGGACCCTGAATATATCCTGCCACCTCTTCCTGGCCTGCCAGGTCTCTGTGGAGAGGTCTGCTGTTAACATAACATTTCTCCCCATATAAGTTAGGGATCTACTGTCTCTTGCTGCTTTAAGGATCTTTCCTTTATCTTTGGAATTTGCAAGTTTCACTATTAAATGTCTGGGTGTTGAACGGTTTTTATTGATTTTGTGGGGGGCGATCTCTCTATCTCCTGGATCTGAATGCCTGTTTCCCTCCCCAGTTTAGGGAATTTCTCAGCTAAATACACTCTCTGGTCATTTGTCCCTTTTGGTGCCCTCTGGAACCCCAATTAAATGTAGATTTTTCCTTCTGAGGCTATCATTTATTCCCCTTAACCTTTCCTCATGATCTTTTAATTGTTTTTCTTTTTTTTCCTCAGCTTCCTTCCTTGCCATCAACTTGTCTTCTATGTCACTCACTCATTCTTCTACCTCATTAACCCTCATTGTTAGGACCTCCAGTTTGGATTGCATCTCATTTAATTGATTTTTAATTTCGGCCTGATTAGATCTAAATTCTGCAGTCGTGAAGTCTCTTGAATCCTTTATGCTTTTTTCCAGAGCCAACAATAGCTTTATAATTGTGCTTCTGAATTGGCTTTCTGACATGGAATTGTAATCCAAATTCTGTAACTCTGTGGGAGAGAGTACTATTTATGATTCTTTCTTTTGTGGTGAGTTCTTCTTTCTAGTCATTTTGTTCAGTGCAGAGTGGCTAAAAACAAGTTGTACTGGAAAAAGAAAGGAGAAAAAAAGGGGAAAATAAAGAACAAAAAATAAAAACAAAACAAAACAAAACAAAACAAAACAAAAACAAGTAGGGGTATCCACTCATTCTATATACTAGAAGTCTCTCAACTTCCCCTGGAGCTTTCCAGCGCTGCTCAGTTAAGAACTTGTTTTTAGCCTGTCCTTCCAGCTGCTCTTCTGGGGGAGGGCCTGCTGTGCTGATTCTCAGGTGTGTGCACCTAGGGGAGCTGCCCCGCCCCCTGCCAGGTGCACGGCTCAGTGGGAGCTGTTTGTCCCGTGAGACCCCTGTTCCCTGACAGCCGCTCCTTCCCAGGCACAAGGTGACACAGAGAGGAACAACAAGATCATTGAGGGTGGCCAGCTCTCCAGCCCTGGAGTCAGCTCCCACAGTAACTTCCGCAGCTCCCAGTCCGCAGGGGCCTGGATGCTCTGGGAGCGGGGCGCTGATCTGCACAGCTGGGGGCCGCCGGGGACAGGAGCGTCATCGCTGTCCTGTGTCTTCCCAGCCTCCACCTGTCCCAAGGGGAGAGCCAAATCCTGGGCTGTGTCCCCTGGCCCTGGGTTCCAGGGCCTGCACCTCTGGAATTGCGCTCCCAGGGCTGCACAGCCCCCTCCGTGTGGAACCACCGCCAGAGCCGCTGCCTGAGCTGCCCCCGGGCCCTGCCGGGCGCTTGCTCCAGCCCTTTAGGGTGCTTGGCCTGCGGTGTGTGGCATGCTCCCCCCGGGGCACACTTCCTCTGTTAGCAATCCTGGGAACCTGGGGGCTCCACTGCCCCTCCTGGGGTCCTGCCTGAGTTCCCTGCAAGCGCCTTTCTGCTGGGGAAGATTGGTAAAGTTCCCACTTCTCCGGGACTGGGCTTTCCTGTCCTGGAGGCTCTGGCCGGGGCCTTAGCCCAGCTCCTCATGGGGGCCCTTCCCCCACTGGATGCTTTTTTATTTATTTTTTTCCCTCTTCCTACCTTGATAGAAGCCCGAGCTCTTCTCACTGTAGCATTCCAGCTGTTCTCTCTTTAAATCTCAGGCCGAATTGGTAGGTTTTCAGGATGATTTGAGTTATCTAGGTAAGTTGGTGGGGATCCTACTCTTCGCCATCTTGCCCCGCACCCCTACTATTGGGTTTTGTTTTATTTTTTCTAGCTCCTTCAGGTGTGGCCATGTTGTAATATCTGAAATTTTTCTTGCTATTTGAGGTAGTCCTGTATTGCTATAAAATTCCCTCTTAGACTAGCTTTTGCTGCACCCAAAGATTTTGGACCATAGTGTTTTTGTTTTCATTTGTCTCTACGTTTTTTTTAAAATATCCTCTTTGATTTCTTGGTTCATCCATTCATTGTTTAGTAGCATGTTATTTAACCTCCATGTATTTGTGTTTTTTTTAGAATTTTTCTTGTGGATGATTCCTAGTTTCAATGTTGTATTTGGAAAAGATGCATGCTATGACTTCAGTCTTCTTGAATTTGTTAAGACTTGTTTTGTGGCATAACACATGAACCATTCTGGAGGATTTTCTATGTGCACTTGAAAAGATGTGTGTCCCACTGTTTTAGGATGGGATGTTCTGAGTATATCTTAGATCCATCTGATCCAATGTGTCATTGAAAGCCACTGTTTCCTTATTGATTTTCTGTTTAGATGATTTGTCCATTGATATAAGTAGGGTGTTAAAGTCCCCTACTGTTATTATATTAAAATCTATTACTTTCTTTATGTTTGTTAATAGCTGCTTTATGTATTTGGAGCATAAATATTTACAATTATTATATCTTCTTTTTTTAAGATTTTATTTATTCATGGGAGACACACAGAGAGAGACAGAGAGAGGCAGAGACATAGGCAGAGAAAGAAGCAGGCTCCATGCAGGGACCCCAATGTGGGACTCAATTCCAGGACCCCAGGACTACGCCCTGGGCCGAAGGCAGGCACTGAATCACTGAGCCATCCAGGGATCCCCTTATATCTTCTTGTTAGATAGTTCCCTTTATGATTCTATAGTGTCCTTCTTTGTCTCTTGTTACAGTCTTTGTTTTAAAGGTTATCTTGTACAATATAACAATTGCTACCCTGGTTTTCTTTTCACTTCTGTTTGCATGATAAATGCTTTCCCATCTCTTCATTTTCAATATGCATGTGTCTTTAGGTTTGAAATGAGTCTCTTGTAGGTGGCATACAGATGAATCTTATTTTCTTATCCATTCAGTCATTCTGTCTTTTGACTGGAATGTTTAGTCCATTTATATTCTTTTTTTTTTTTTTTAGTCCATTTATATTCTATGTAACTATTGGTAATTATGTATTTATTATCACCTTGTTTATTGTTTATGGTTGTTTTAGTAGTTCTTCTTCTGTTCCTTTCTTCTCTTGTTCTCTTCTCTCACAGTTTGCTGTCTTTCTTTAGTGATGTACTTGGATTCCTTTCTCCTTATTTTTGCATAACTATTACCATTTTGATTTGTGGTTACCAATAGGTTTACATATAACATTTTATGCATATAGTAGCCTATATTAAGTTTGAAACCATTTTAAAAGCACTAAATTTTTACTTCTCTCCTTGCCATGTTTTAGGTATATGGTATCATACTTTATACCCTTTTATTTTGTGAATCCCTTGACTGAATTTTATAGATCTACTTAATTTTACTAATTTTTGTGCTTCCTACTTTTCTTACTCCTGCTTATGATCTTTCCTTTCCACTCAAAGTATCCCCTTTAACACTTATTTTAAGGCTGGTTTAGTGGTAAAGAATTTCTTTAACTTTCATTTACTTGGGAAACTCTTTATCTAGCCTTCCATTCTAAATTATAGCCTTGCTGGTTATTCTTGGTTACAAGTTTTTTGTTTTGTTTTGTTTTGTTTTGTTTTGTTTCAGCACTTTGAATATATCATGTTACTTTCTTCTGGCCTGTAAAGTTTCTGCTGAAAAATCATCTGATAGCCTTGTGAGGTTTCCATTGGAAGTAACTGTTTTCTTTTTTGCTGCTTTTAAAATTCTCTCTTTATTGCTACTTTTTGCCATTTTAATTACTATGTATCTTGGTGTAGACATGCTTGGGTTGATTTTGTTAGGAGCTCAGTGCCTCCTGGATCTGAATTTCTGTCTCCTTAGTGGCTTTTAATGAAAGAGATTCTTTTTTTTTTTTTTTTCACTATATACCAAGCCTCTTTTTTTGTGATAAGCCATACCCTTTTAAAATCCTGTCTTCCTATCTTTCTCTCTTTTTTGATTCCATCTCTTTCAATACAGTAGGTGAGGGGCTCCAGATTATGCATCATTCTGATGATTCCCCAATAGCAAGATCACATTTAGTTCTCCAAATTCAAATTCATGATGTTGAGAAAATACAGGAAATTTTTCGTTCAGTTGAATTTCACTTCTATCACTTAGTTTAGGAAATTATTAATTTAGAGAGATTCAGTTTTCTCATTTGCAAATTAAAAAAATATATATTACTTTAAAATGCTGTTGTGATAAGAATCACATGGGATTAAAATATATAAAAGACTATGCATAATAGGTAGTCAGTAAATGATAACACTTAAATAGTCATTTCCACTGTTGCTGCTACTATTGTCTACAAATTATAATGGATATTTTAGCCGATATCCCTAAAGGCATTGAATTATTTCCCTACCTTACTTACCTTGTTGATAAGTTTCCTATGTCTAGAATGCCCTTTCCTATTGCATATATCACTAAAATTTGTCTTATCCTTTAAGGAGCCATCTTTCTAAACTTCTTGTTTTTTGCAAAAGCAATTTCATGACTTCAAGGTGCTTAAACAAGTGTCTTACCCAGGTTTGATTCTCTGTAACAATTTTCTTCTTTAATTATGCCATTCTTTATTATAAGAAATCCTACTGAGCAAGCAGAAGTCTGATATTAAAGTGAACCTGTAAATTAATTTAATTTAAATTAAATTAAACGTGATATGAAGCTGTGGAAGCAATAGAAAAAAAAATTTACCTTGACAGCAATGCTGAGATGGCATGATTTTTTTTCCCCAAATCTCTGTATTGAAAAATTTTAACAAAAGTTTATGGTAAAAAAAAAAAAAAAATTAAAGGAAGCCTTAGGCTAAGTGTGTGACTATGTAAATACAAGCACCCCTCCCCTTCCAAACTGCAGATAAAAACAGTATGTATTATCATCAATTTAAGATTCTGAGTTATCCAAACACTTAAGCTAAAATCAAGGTTTAGAGACAAATGCAAAACATCTTTGAGCAGTGCAGCAATAATCAATAGGACTTGATAGTAGATTTAAAGATGTGAGAGCTATTAAAGCCAAAACTGAAATAAAGTCCTTTTTGGCAGAAGACATAAACAAGGATGACAAGACTGGGCACCCTCCAAGAAGCTCTGAGGTGGCTATGAGTGAATCTCACCTAAGCCTCATCATCACTTCAAGGAGCATAGGCTTTATTTCTAGGGCCAACCCAGGTGAAAAAAAAAAAATCTATTGAAACATTCTCTCCTCACTACAAAGAGGTCTAAAAACTGCATTCAACAAAGTGACATAGGGACGTTGACTCCAGGGAGAAATTTGATAGTGTAATCCCAGATACTGGGGGAATGATGTTCCATACAGAGTTGATTTTTTTCCAAGTGATCCATATGACACTAACATGGAATGAGTCATGAAAAAGTGGACTTGGCCGGAGAACTGGTCAGTGACAATTTAAACTAAACTAATAATTTAAAATGCCCCATCCAAATTCTGATATATGCCACCAACTCTAGTATTAGAATCCTCATTCCCTACCCAGAAACACAATGTCCCTATCTTGTTCAAGGAGCCTCACCTCAACAAGCCTATTTTCTGTTGTGTGTTTTCACTTTCCCCTTAGAAAATCAGACTTCTCTATGTCTGTTTCATGGCACGTAGAGGTGTCTTGTTAGACAATTAGCCAGTTAACAACTTTTGGAAAAAATTAATTGTTCATAATAATGTATTGAATATGTGAACAGCCAAATAGATTATGTGTATCAGTTATATTGTGCCCCTTAAGTCATGCCTCTAGTTTTGTTAAAATTATTTATATCTCAGCTTCATCAAAAAGGATCTGAGGATGCTGTCTATATAGTTCTCATAGAACCATCATATAGTAACACTGTCACATATTAACTTGTCAGCTGCTGATATGAAAGACAAATTATGTTCCCTAGGTATTTCTGGCACTAAGGGAAGTCTTTGGAAGTAATACTTAGGTCAAAAGTCCTCTTAAAATTACTTCTATTCTTCACATAGATATCTCCACAGAAGTTCTCTGTTACACTGAAGAAGTAAAAATAACAAGCACTATAATTTTCTGAGTACCTCCTAACCACTGGGTGCTTACTTGAAAAATCTCTAGATCTTGATGATTATGAAAATCACCTCAAAAGATGATTTTTCCCAAGATCAATTAAATAGAAAGTGGCATAGCCTGAAGTAAAGTTAGGTTCCACCCAAATCCCAGTGCATGCTCTCTATATAACTCATATAGAGGAGATCTTCCCAGGAGATTTTTGCTTTGGTTATACCTCAATAGAGGCACAGTTTTATCAGTAAGTCATCAACAGCCTGAGAAAGGCCTTAAACTGACCATCAGATAGTTCCTGTATTCCCAGCTGTAAATTAAGGTATCTTTTGGAAGACACCTTTGTAAGTCACCTGGGAGTGATTGCTGCATAGCTGCATACTGTTGGAACCTAAGGTCGGGCCAGAAATAAATTGTCTCAAGTAGGTGAGGTCCTCGAAATACTCAGGGATTACCTCCAGATGGATAGGGAATTCATTATGAGTAGAAAAAAAATTATTTAGAGGTGCCTGGGTGGCTCAGATGGTTGGGCATCTTCCTTCAGCTCAGGTCATGATCTTCAGGTCCAGGGATTGAGCCCTGCATTGGGATCTCTGCTCAGTGGGAAGTCTTCTCCCTCTCCCTCTGCCTCTCCCCCTGTTTGTGCTCTCTCTGTCTCTCTTGAATGAATAAATAAAATCTTTTTTTAAAAAATAAAAAAGATTATTTAGAAAATATTTATGAACAACGTGGTATTATATTGGTATGATATTGAATGAGGCAAGAATGGAGGTAGTGATGTGGGTATCTTATTTATTCAGCCTTTTTTCACTGAAATCCTCTCTTTAATAACTATAATGTAAAATCCACTGAATAATTGGTCATACAACAGAAGCACCAAACAAAATGCAAATAAAAATTAATATATGTGACTACAATGGAATATATATCATAGAAACACTGTTGTCTGTAGGCGTCAGGGTGAGGGGTTGTTATCTCTAGTTTTATATTTTTTAAGCTTATGCCTATTACTTTTAGTGTTATGATTGTGTATTTTCCTATTTTACAAAATGTCTTATGGCATTAATTTATTGATAATAGTAATGTGATGTGAAACAGGAAA
This sequence comes from Canis lupus familiaris, assembly GCF_011100685.1. NCBI lineage: Eukaryota > Metazoa > Chordata > Mammalia > Carnivora > Canidae > Canis > Canis lupus. Next base: position 20,937,755 of record NC_049234.1, on the reverse strand, counting down.
AAAATCCTGTAGTAAGAGAAATTCTTAAGCAAACTTTGGTGTTGTGAAATATAAAAAGAAGTTTTATTTCAAGTTATTCTTTTTATTGCTTCATGTTCATACTGTATTACTCATGAACTTTGTTCTATTTTTTTTGTTGTTTATTAATTTTCTTATTTTCCACCAAAGGTGACATGAGAAAGTAGTGAAGAAATCAACCAACCAAAAAAAATTATAAAAAAAGGAAAAAAATTGTAACATTAGTTAGGAAATTAAGTAATTAAAGCCATCCGGTCTAATAAAAAACGTTCAAATTAATGACTTTGCTTTATCTCAACCAATTAGAATTAAAGTTACCAAAAATGTTTTTGCCCTCTTCTCCCCTAAGCTTACAAAAAGAACAGAAGATGTCTTTAGCTGTTAATAAAACTGAAGTATCTATAACTGAATTGCAAATTATGATTCAGAAGAATTTTAAAGAGTGAATGGGAAATAAATCAACAGAGCAGATAAAGTGGGAACACAGTAGGATACCAATGAGAAGCCACTCAAACCTCAGGGAATAAGGCCATAGGCAGAAGGTAATGGTGAAGAGGGTGGGCCAGAAGACGTGGATTGTTTGGAAGTCTGGAAAAGGGTCATTTTCATCTGTACCCTATGCAGATAACTACCCCTTGTCTCTCTGGAGGAGAAAGGATATACCAGTTTCCCCCACTATTCAAAGGTTTGCTTTACACCATTTTGCTTTTACAAAAAACTTATATCAGTACCTGTTTTTGCAAACCAAAGGAATTCCCAAGTGGATTTTTGCTTTTACAAAATGATAATTGCTTCTTTGCTTTTGGCCATTGCAGGCTACTAAAGGTTTCATGGGACACTCTATTTTTGGATACTAGGGGAAAGTATTCTAGGGACATGAAGAAATAAACTCAGAAAAGGGTAAGAGTTAATGTTCCAGATGGAAATCATTTCATGAAAGATAAAGTCAAGGGACACAGTCAGGAAAGGAAGGACTTCAGTTCCCTTATCTTTATCTTATTCATGAGAAGCTCATGTCTTTCTCTTGAGATCCTAAGCTGCCTCACAGAAAAGACCTAAAAATTCTGGAATTTGGGAAAAGTCCTTTGAAAAATGCTAGCCATTCACTAGATTGCCTTCTAAAAAAAAAGCTCTGCTTATTCCTTGAATTTCTTCTTTTCAAAACTTCAAAAATAACTTTTTGCTTTTTAAAAGCTCAAAGATCATAAAACTTTGGAGGAAAAAATTTTAATATGAACCATAAAGGACAACAAGAAAAAAAAAAAGAACTCAGATCTATTTTTATATGATAGGTCATATCTCAACAACAGAAAAAGGTGTTCCATCGATCAGAGGGACTCTGATAAAAATTCCCGGAGAAAAATATATAATAGACATTTTTTTTTCAAATTCAGTAGGAAGATTGACAGAAATAGCCAGGAAAACAAGCAGAAAATAGGACCAAAAAAAGTAGAGCTAGATAATATAGAAAAAAATGAATATATTAGAAGACTAATACATGAAGTACTAACATGCAACTAATAAAAATCAAAAAAATAAAATGCCTATAGTATAGTGTGGAGAAAATTAACAAATAAATAACAAAATAAAATATAACTGAAGGTCATGCTTCTCCAAATTGAAGGAGCCCACAAAATTTAAAACAAAATAAAAATTTAAAAGGCACAGGCCAGGACAACTTATTGGGGACTTTAAAAATCAAGGGTAAAGAAAAGATTCTGAAAGTTTCCCAAGAGGAAATAACTAAAAAAGGGTCTCGAACTTACATACAAAGAATCATGTATCTGAACAGCATCAAATGAATGATAACAGAAGCTGGAAGGTAATGGATTGAAATTTTCAAAATTCCAACTAAAAATCAATCTCCACCTAGAATTCTAGACCTATCCAAACTAGCAACTAAGAGTAAGGATAGAAGAAAAACTATTTTCAGAAGAATGAAATATCCTTGAATTCTTTCTCAAGAATCTACTCAAAGAAAATGTCTCAACATAATAAGCAAGTAAATCAAGAGACAAACAAACACATGAGCTCTGAGAAACAGGCAACCCCAAATAGATTAAAAGTAAAAGCACTTCCTAGGATACTGGAGGGAATTCCCAGAACAGCAGTAGGCACAGATAAAACCAAATCCAGATTGGAACAGATAAAAGGGGCCTCCAGAATATACCTCTAGGAAAAATGGAACTGGTAAATTACATAGATGGTTTGAACTTTGTGAGAATGTCTATTGAGAGAACATTATAGAGCTTATTTTAGATGTTGGAAGATCTAGCCAAAAGTCCACACAATGAGAAAATTATGTAATAACAAATACAGGAGAAGCTGTTTGGGAAGCTATTCAAGGGGAAATAAAACGTCATCCTAGGTATTACTTGGTTCAGCAGTGAAAAACAAATGTTTATACAATTGTAGTAACAAAAGTATGGAATACAAATCTAACCAATACTTCAAATTACATACATTGATAAAACGATGGGAAAAGAAGGGAGGAAATTAAAACCTCATCTTTTTTAGTAGAATATAAATAGTCAATATTGAAGCTTTCCGAATCAAGAGATAACAATATATAAATATGTATTTGAAATGTGGAATTCAGGGGTTGTGTGGGTGGGTGAGTTGGTTAAGTGTCTGCCTTCAGCTCAGGTCATGTTCCCAGGGTCCTGAGATCGAGCACCACATCGGGGTCCTTGCTCAGTGGGGAATCTGCTTCTATCTTCCCACGCTCCTGCTCTCTCTCTCTCTCTCTCAAATAAATAAATAAAATCTTTAAAAAAATGTGGAACTAAAAAGAAACTAATCCGAATGCCCAGATATACATGCTATTCTTCAAGTTGTATATTTTCATAAGACTATTTATTAATACAAGTGGAAAAGGCAAGACTAATATTTATAGTTTAATGTTTTCAAAACAAAACAACAAACTGTATATGATATATATGTAAAAATTTCTGCAAAGAAAAATTTAGAAAAGAACATACCAGATTATCAACATTATTTCCCAATAAGAAGAAAAGATGGACTCTCACTTTTAACTTTTTTTTTATATTTGAATTGAGACTTTCGAGTGACTATGCATTATTTTTGTTGTTAGGATTTTTATTGGGCTTTACAGAAAAAGTTAAGTTGGGGAGAAGAGTAACCAGCAGAAGCACCGACTAGTAAAAAGAGAAGATCAGTCCCGTAACACAAGGGTATAACACATGAGTTATGTTTGGATTCTGGCAAATGAAAGAGGGAACTTGAAATTGGCCAACAATTATGCTGGAAGAGGCTCAGATGCAGAGACACTGGTGTTGTCACCTGTCTCCTTTTAAAGTTCATACATTTCTTAATGAGTTTCTCTGTCCTATGGTTGGTGCTAATGAACGAAAGTGAAGGCAAGATATCTGTTCTAAGGAATCCAAAGTCAGATTGAGAGAAGTAAACATATATAAATAAATATAATTCCATGTAATTCCATTCTCTTAGACTGCTTTAGAAGTTGTAGAGATATTGGATATTGTTAATAGTAATAACCCCCAATGTCTATTAAGCACATTCCAAGAAATACTCTTTTAAGCCCTTTAGTGTAATTATTGTATTTATCACTCATAAGAAATCTGTGAAGTGAAAGCTTTTGTTATTCCATTTTCTGGATAAAGAAGTTGAGGTTTATTGATGCTGAATAACTTGTTCAAGATCAAGACCTAAACTTTAGCAAGCATGTTGACTCAGAAGCCCATGCTCTAGAACACTTCATGCTACGTTTACCATCTTGCTGATTCCAAACATTTTTAAGTGCTCAAAACTTTTTGATTAATTCTGTGGCAAACGGGACAAGTATTATTAGGTCCATTTTTTTAAATGAAAAACAGAACAAAGGGTGAGCTTCAGGACAGAAGAAATCACTCAAGCAAGGACCCAAAATGCCATTACAAAAGCAAGACTCCTATCTCAAGACTCTTCTCTCTGTTGCCCTAAATCCACCTCCTCATACTCCCTTCCTCCCTCCTTATGCTAAAGAGAAGACCCAACTGTTTATTTTCCTTTCTGAGCTAAAAACAAGAATTAGATTCCAAATCTAAGGTTTTCCTACCTGGTTGACATCCTTGGCATAATTGTCTTTGTGACTTCAGTAGATGTAGGTCTGAGGGCTTCTGTAGGAAGCCCTGGAAGGGGTCATTTTGAAAGAAAGAATGAATTTAGGATGTGGTAACACATGGCCTGTGCTTTCTGACCCAGCACATGGGAATATGGACAGCCCTAGGCATGTCACAGGGGCAAGAAGGAAAACGTAAATAATGTCACCCAGAATGTAACACGGTTCAGGGGAAGAAATGAGGTCAAGGCATTAAAGGAAAGATGAGATCATTATGTTTTAACAAAGCAAACTGTGGCCAGAGAAAGACAGTAAGAAGTGGACAGAGATCTTGAAGACCAGGGGGGCGGAAACAGAGCTTTCTAATCGAAACCATACTCCCCACTCCGGAAATGAAGGCTCGCCTCTCAGGCAGTTATGCAAGGGTGAGTGAGATTATAGACATAGGAAGTGGACCAAAGCAGCTGGAAATACAGTGAAGAACAGAGGATGGCACGTGGCCCGTAGAAGCACCCTATAGTGGGGGAAACAGGAGACAGTTCAGAAACAAAACAGAAGCAAGGCAAAAGGGCACCTGGACCGTCAATGCTAGAAATTCAAAATCCCAATTCTAACCTATAGGAGATGATCGACCTTGGAAGGAAAGGTCAGATCACAAGGGGAGAAGAGGAAGAGGTTAACAGAGAAAATATTTCAGTTTTGCCTCCAACGGTATTGAACTGACAGTGTGTGGAAATCCACATGTGGGATGGAGGTGGTTCTCAAGTGCTCCTGTGAAACTCAAAACCCTCTTGATGTTCTGCCTGGAAAATTCTGTATTTCCTTGTTGTGACCTACAGCTATGAAAGCTGCCCAAGGATTTTGAGTGGAGGGCCTGAGACTCAGGTTTCCCTAAAAGCCTTTAGAACTTTCAAAGAACCTATTGTACTTCCAATGCCTGCCCCTGCTTCCACACCCACACGACCTCCAATACTGTCCCTGTAGCGATGCACATCACCTCCTTGATAAGGAGAAGGAAGAGGAGGTTTGGTGAAAAGTTTTCAAGAAGCTAAATAAGGCCTCTTTTTAGCAAGCTTATTGATTTGATGAGACAAGCATGAGCTGAAACCATAAAGAAAGATGAAACCATTGGTCAAATCACTGTAGGACTAGTGGATAGGAGACTTTTAAAAATGAAAATTATCTAAAAATAAAATATATCCTAGTCACAGCAATGCTCCTAAAGAATAAGTATTTCATTCTTTGTTTTACTTGCTTTTCCTGTTAAGGTAACAAAGAGCCCAAATGACCATTTTAGATTCGGAGCCTTACCTTCCCCCTAAACACTCTATGGAAAAATCAGCTATGCAAATATAACTCTTTCTTTGAAGGGAAAAGTAGGAACGGAAGGGAATTATTAAAATTGTTTGAGAATATCTACTGGTTATTTTGAGACTCTCACAAATTCCTGCTTTTGCACTCATTCCTCTGTTCCTCCATTCCAATCAATTATTAATGGATTAAAAGGCTAAGCACTGTGCCCAGAGTGGGGGATTTGGCAGTAAACAAGCAGACGGAGTCCCTGTCAACGTACATTCAGAGGGGAGACAGACTCGCAACAAAGGGCTTAACTGGAGCTTCAGGAAGTGCTAATAGGAAAGTTGGGGTATCCTGTGAGAGAACGTGTAACAAGACCCATGAGCTAATGGAGAGAAAGAAAAATCTTCCCTAAGGAAGATACATTATATCTGGGACTCAAAAATCAGTATGGACTGGATGAACTTTGAGGACATTATTCTAAGTGAAATAAACCTATCGCAAAAGAACAAATACTGTAGAATTCCGATAATAGGAAGTATCTAGAGTAGTCGAATTCATAGAGACAAAGAGTAGGATGGTGGCTGGCAGGGGCTTTGGGGAGAAGAGAATGGGGGATTATTGTTTGCTGGGTACAGAGCTCCAGTTTGGGAAAATGAAAAAATTCTGGAGATGGATGGTGTTGTTTGGTTGCATGACAGTGTGAATGCATTTAATGTCACCAAACTGTATGCTTGAATATTATTAAAATGATAAATTAGGGACACCTGAGTGGCTCAGAGGTTGAGCATCTGCCTTTGGCTCAGGTCATGGTCCTGGGATCAAGTTCCACATCAGGCTGTCTGAGGGGAGCCGGCTTCTCCTGCCTATGTCTCTGCCTCTCTCTCTGCCTCTCATGAATAAATAAATAAAATCTATAAATAAATAAATAAATAAATAAGCAAATTTTTAAAAATGAATATGAATTGGCTATCTTGAAGGCAGGGTGCAGCTCCTACGCAAGCTTGTGGCTGAAAAAAGCAGATGGAATTTTTATATAACTAAATGCAGCTGAGAGAGTGCAGAAGGAAGAAGGATGGCTCACAGGTGATGTGAACACTTGTAGGCCTTGGGAAAGATTTTGGACTTTAGCCTAGTATCATCATTAAGTAATGATATTTTAACAAGGGAAGTCAAAAGTTCTAACTGTTCTTTTTAAATGCATTTTTGTATGTCTCTGGCACTTATGGTCATAATTTTGGCTCCAATTTCTTTCCTATGGTTGTGATATCTTTTTTTTCGGTGGCTTCTTCATTCCTTCTTGTTTTTAAGTCTCAGTTCTCGTCAGAGCCATCTAGTGATATGCAGGAGCCACCTGTCCTCACTCTATGTTCAGTGACATCAAGATGGAAGCTTGAAATCAACTATGGTGGAAGTTATTTCCACCATGAAAATCAACAAGCACTAGAAAAAAGGACTTCTTTTAAATTCAAGAGACCAAATTTGCCATCACACCATGAGAGCTATCTTTGGGTCATGTGACTGGGGAAATTGCCTAGTCACAGTTTAGAGGAACAATGACCAAAGAGCGGAAAAATATATGTGTGTGTGCATGCACATGGGCACATGCATACATGTGTACATATATATATATATGTCTACATCTATATATACACACATATAATCCCACATTCCTATATATTAAAAATCAAATATATATATTATATATGTGTATACATCATATATATTTATATATCTGTGTGTATGTGTGTGTGTGTATATATACATAATCTCACAATCGTATATATATGCACACATACAGAGAGAAATAGAAAGATAAAAAAAACTACTTGTTATTAGAAACGGAGGCTTATTTGATTCCTCTTCATATTTTCAAGTGGCTTCCATAGTACCTGGCATGTAGTAAATATTTAATAAATTTAATTAATAAGGGGAAAGCTCTGTCTTTTAATATACTGCTTTTAGCTCCTAGCCACAACCACTCTTTCCAACACACACACACACACACACACACTCACTCTCTCTCTTTCTCTCTCTCTCACAGACCTAAAAAGCCAATCCCAATGCACTCTGGAAGAACTCAAAAACATTGCATACGAGAAAAGTCATCTAGATGCCTGGCAGCAGTCTTAATAGACATTTGAATAATACACAGTGCCATTTTAAAATGCTCCACTGATGCCTGAGTCCAGGAGCTAGCAGAGTCAGTGTGAAATGGGAGATATTACTGACTCAACTACTAACAAATAACAACCATCATCCACACTGAACCTGCCAGTATAAGAAACTCCTACTATTAGAATTACTCTTAAGTGATTTGGCCAAAATCCTATTCCTCCTTCCATGTTAATTGGCAATGTTGCTTCTTCTGAGAATTTTCCACAGATCTTCCAGGAGAAAAGTCTGTTCTCTATGCTCAGAGAGCATTCTATTTATAGTACCTGTTGTTAACACATTTCCACAACTTGCCTTTAGAAATGTTAAGACATTTACTCGTACAAATAAATATATTTGTATATTTCAAGCTCCTTGATCATAGAAATTGTCTTTTATGCCCCATGAGCTCCCCACAAAAAGCTTGAACATGTAAGTCACCATTTACTTTTATGTTTAGCGTCTATCTCCCCCATTAGATGATTTACTGGAAACATAAAAGCATCTTATGTTTGTACCCCAGCATCTAACTGTCTGATATAGAGAAGACACCTGGTAAGTGTTAGTTGAATCAATGAATGGAACTGGCCACCAGTTTTTGCCACTCCTGAGAATATGAAATTTCAGCGCTCCTGGATCTACCTCTAGCTGAATCGTCTTCCGTTTCCATCCTCACACTTCTGATGTAGGAAAGATGTTAGAGTTCAAAGCTGATGGCCAGGAAAGAATTCCTGAGTCCTTTTTGGTGCAAAAAGGTCATTTTATCAAATCACGGGGACAGGACTCATGGGCAGAGGGAGCTGCACTGGCGTCATGAGGAGTGGCCCATTATATACTTTCAAGTTGGGAAGGGGTTAAGGAAAGCATAAGCTTCTTGGGCATTTTGGAAACAAGTTTTCCAGGGTCCTGAGGGGCTTAGCTGTTGCTAGGAAAGGTCATTTATTACTGTTTAGTAAAAATGCAGTCTTGAGACTCTTCAGATATATATTGATGGGTCATATGCTTGGGGGATGATTGCCAAATGCAACTTGGGGGGCTAGAGATAAAGGAAGTTTCCAAAGGAATTTTTATATATTAGACTTACAGGATCCTGGGGATGAGGCTTACAATTGCCTTTTGCCCTTAGTAATGTGTCAACATTGAGGCAGTTGAGTTCCTAGAGGAATGTCACTGCCTGTTTCAAGGACTTGTCAGTGGACTGTAGGTAGTAAGGAAATGTGATCATTTTTTTTTCCTGCCTTTGTTTCCCACATCACTTCTTTCCCTAATTCTAAATCCAAATATTTTTTGAATCAAAAAAGCAGTCAATAAACTAAATTGTCAGAGATCCAACTACATGTGAAATAATCAACTCAATTAACTCAGTGTCTTCACCTGCAAAATGCATGTCCAAAGGCCCTGTTCTGCAGACTTCCCTAGATGAGATGATAATCAATGATGTTTTGGAAATGCATGAGAATAGCAGGCCACCTCTCCCTTTAAAAAAAAAGTTTAAGAAGACGTGGTGTATAAATATGTATATTTATACAATGGAATATTATTCAGCCATCAGAAAGGATGAATACCTACCATTTACATCAATGTGGATGGAACTGGAGGGTATTATGCTGAGTGAAATAAGTCAATTGGAGAAAGACAATTATCATATGGTTTCACTCATTCGTGGAATATAAGAAATAGTGCAAGGGGCCATAAGGGAAGGAGGGAAAAGTGAATGGGGAAAAATCAGAGAGGAATACAAACCATAGAGACTCCTAACTCTGGGAAGCAAATAAAGGGTTGCAGAACAGGAGGAAGGAGGGGGGATAGAGTTGGGTGATGGGCATTAAGGAGGGCACATGATGGGATGAACACTGAGTGTTATACTTTATGTTGGCAAATTGAATTTAAATAAAATTCTTAAAAAGAAATATAATAATAAACTTCTATAATTACTTAAAAAATAGTTTAAATTTAACAGTTTAAGTTGGGTTGGACCCATTAGAATGTGGGGCCAGAACATGTGAAAGAAACACCAAATGCCACTCATTAAGGGATTGTGCTTGGACTAGCTTCATAGGAAACCAACATAGGAAGGCTTCAGAAGGTGAATCTGTTGATCTTTCAATCCTAGCCAGATTCTGAAATTTGTGTTAGCATTTTTGAGTGTCCCAGGGCCGAAGCATCTTACTTCAAAAAGCTTGTAAAATCATAACAGTTTATCACCAAAATGAACTTTATTGATCTTTCTTGATCTCTTTTTATGTACAGGTTATAGGAAATCTCAAAGTCTAAAGGCTATCTTATCTGCTATTTAAGGACTATCTACCACAGTTATCAAAGTAGAGTTCAACTGGTTATTTTTAGTGAATGACAGCACTCTTGAAACCATTTAAGGAAGTCTATCATGTGAAATAGATCAAGCAGAAATGCTAGTTGAATCTCAGTGAGGGGCAGGTTCTCCCTCCTGCTGTCTTGTACAAACCCCGAGTACCTTCTCCATAGCTCATGAAGCTCAACCAAATGCCAAACGCACCTGAAATATGTTCCTCAAACATTACTATGAATTTATCTTCATATCGTGAAAGATGAAGAACTCATTACTTTACAAAGTCACTTATTTCAACATCTTAATACAGTTTCTACTATTTAAATAAAAAAGACATTTAACACAGTATTGTACTGAAGTCTTGTTCTCTCTAGATTCTGGCCTGTTTTTCAGTCATAATTCTTGGGGTTGCGTAGACTACTGTAGTCTGTGGTAGCTGGTGATTTCTGTTTTAATCTACCTTGCCAGCTTTATGTCCATTTTCTTCTCTGCATTCATGGTCCAGGTTTAGCCAGTTGGATGCATCCGACAACAGTAATTGTTCCAAAGCACAAAGAACTGACTTATTCTGGGCTGATAATTCTCCTCTGAGATTAATATAGATGCTGGCAAAATTATGTTCGGGCTTTCTACTAAGGCTACTGAAATGAAGATGCTAGTAGCCATGTAGCCTGCCACAGGGACAAATCGGTCTGCAGGAGGAAAGAGTGAAGTTGGAAAGCAAGGAAAGTAAAGATGAGAGTCCCATGAAGTACCTGAACTGTAGGTTCCATGTTTTAAAAATGTAGATGGAAATACTGTTGACACTTGGACTTCCTTTGAAACTCATGTGTCTCATTTCCCTTCATCTGTGTGGTCCAAAACACATCTCAGCCCCCATGGTATTTGAGATGTCCTTGGCACAAAGGACTTTGTTTTTTGTTTTGTTTTTTGATTTCATGGTGATAACATGGCTCATCTGACTTGGGTCTAACACAGCAACCTGAGAAAGTCTGTCCACTTGGATGACCACTAGTCATAATGCATCAGAAGGACATTTTATTAAAAGGAAAGAAAATGTGTATCATTTATTACTTATTCTTCAACAAGAAAACCTCAGCAACTGCAGAAGCCTACAATCCCTATAGCCTATACATCCCAGAAGGAGAGTGTCTCAATGTAACTTGTAGATCCTGGATGGAGAAATGTTTTCTATTAGGAAGTCCTATGTCAGTTTGCTCCATATAGCTCTACTAGGTAAATCTAGAATTTTCTTATATCTTTTGATTTCTCTAGCTATTTGGAGAATCCTCAACCCTTCCTGAACCCTTAGGATTTTATGAAAGAAATTCTAGGCATTTTTGTTTTGATCTGGATACATATCACAACATCTTAAGTTACAATATGTAACTAGTCCTTTAGGCTAATTCAGCGTTTATTTCTGAATTTTAAAATTCCCTCTTAGGAGCCTTTCCACTGCCCAACTTCTTTCCTATCACAAGACTTATAGAGACACAGTAGTCTCATTACAGACTCAATTACAGTGTCCCTACTTTCAACTGAAGGCTGGAGGAATCCCTTTACCAAGGGACCTAAAAATTTGACCAACATCTCCAGTCTATTTTCAGGAGAAAATGGGATAGAATCGAGATAATTGAACTCAGGATAGTATTGTTGACACTTATTCCCAACCCATGAAACCATGTAGCTTCTTTTAGCAATCCTGAATTTCTCATCCTAGAAGCATCTCAGTTCTTGGGTGAGTTAGAGGTCTGAGGCTCTTATCAACCAGGCTTCATGTACCTTAAGGACAGCGGGAAAGAGAACTGACAATGGTGAGTGGTTTATGTGTGTTATCTGTTGTAGGACAAAATGAAGATAGTGAGATAAAAAGACAGAATGAATGCCGACCCCCAGCTCTAGAATGCTCCATCATTAGGAATTCGAGCAGAGATGGATCTGGGAAAGGAGACGGAGATGGACTGTCCACTGAGGTAGGAGAAAACTTGGAATGTGTCCTCTGAGAACCCAAAGAAGACAGTGTATTTAAAAAAAAAAACAAAACTTTTTTTTTAAGGTAGCAGGGAGTATCTATCTATAACAGTTACTTCTGAGATGTCAAGGAGGATGAAAATCCATGTGAAAAAGATTGGGAAGACACACAGTAACTTGATCAGATTATTTTCTGTCCAGTGTAAGGAGGGAAGCTGGATGGCAAAAGATTAGATGGTGGCATATAAGGAAGCAGACTCTTCAAGAAGAGAGATAAATTTAGAGTGGCAGCTGAAGGCATGTGAGATTAAGAACAGAGTTTTAGTTTATGCATTCTGATAGGAGGCCTTAGAGCATGTTTGTATGCTGCTGAGATAAACCAGCTGAAAGGAGAAATTGATAGTGCTGAATGAATGGAATAATTATAGGGAATTTCTTGAGGAAATTAGAAGACCAGGGCCCTGGTGGACTTGGTCTCAAACATATTATAATGAGAAGGAAATCAAAGATTTCAGTACAGATGTAGACCAGTTGGCATATTTGGCTACAAGAAAAAGAGGTATAACCCATCTTTTTGCATTTATTTTCTCCCTAAGTTATAAGAAAGAGCATCTGCTAAGTGTTTATGTGGAAGAGTGGAGAATAAGCAATTAACTGGGGTCGTGTGAGGGCAGTAGAGAGAGGAAGAACATTACAAGTCACCCACAATGGAGGGAAGAGGTCAAACAAGAGGAACTAATGAAATGCCCATGTGAATAAAGATAATTGATCAGAGCACAAGTACAACTTACTAGGGTGTAAATTGAGGCAGGAAAGGTAAACAGGGGTGTCACTGTTGAGGATTTTGATCATTATCTGTTAAAGCAGTAGGTAGCTATTGAACGTTTTTCAGCACAGGGGTGATATGACCATCTGTGCATTTTAGAATGTTCACTCTGCCTACAGGAAAGAAATACACTGGGGTGAGGGTATGGTGAATGTGGGGAGGCCAGTTGGGAATCTCCTGCAGCAGTCCACATGAGAGGTGATGTTAGAATGATCAAGAAGAATGATGATAAAATGGAGTGAGGTGGGTGGAACTAAGGGAAAGCACAATGGTCAAATTGGTAAAACTTGGTTTCGAAAAAATGGTATAGATGGGAGAGATGACTATAAAGATGTCTTCTAAGGTTCTGTTCAGTACCACTGGATGGATAGTATTGTCATTCACAGAAATGGGGATGATTGCCTGGAGCTTAGTTTTAGGAAGATAAATTTGTAAGTTCCCGGTCTGAGATGCTTGGTTTTTAAAACCATTGATATATTCAATAGGATGTTGACTAATTGTTGGGATATATGGATTTGAAAAATAGAGAGAAAATACCAGCTGAAGACATAAAACTGAGTTCTTTTCATGGAAGAGTAAAGATTCTGATGATGAGGATGCAGATTCTGACAACCCTGATAGTATTAGCTGGCACTGAGGGACTATGGTTTGCGAGGCACTGTGCCAAGAATTTCACAGGGACTGTACCGTTTAATACTTGACAATCTCAACAAGGTAAGGAATTATCAGGCTATCAGCTCCATTTTACAGATGGGGAAATATAGGCAGAAAGAGATTAAGTAAACTGCCCAAATCAAATAGATGGCACACCTGGAACCAGAATTTGACAGTAACTGTTAGAGGAGTGAGGTTGGACATCCATGGGAGAAATATGGAGATACCTGGTAAAGTATCCTTTCTTCACATTAGAAACTCTTCTTCAGCCATGAATCTCAATGTCCCCAATTCATCTTACCCCAATTCATCAAATTCCTAGTGATGGTGCACAAGTTTGTCTCTTTGGATTTCTGTGTGAGTGTGGTTTGCCATTAATGACCAGTATTTTTAAATGTTTCATAAACACTTGTTTTTATGAGAGAAGCAATAAATGGTCATTGCAGATAAATATCAAAATCAAATGAGCATGGAAAGGAATTAAAGAATGGAATTTAAAAGTGTCCATATTCTCACCATCGAAGAAGGGATAAAACAATTATTCATATTTTAATGCATTCTTAACATGCATGTTTGCACATATGCATATCCACACGTGTCAAAATTAGAACAAAATGTACATATCGATTGTTATCTGTTTTTTAAATAATACATTGCAAGCATCTTTTAATTATTAACACATGTTACCACTTAATAAGCAAGTCAAGTATCTGTACCTGTCACCAAAATTCAATTTCCTCCTCTTATATGTTGAGGGGCCTCCCTTTGAGATATTTTCTTAAAATTGGTGATGCAGGTGTGTGTATAATGTATGTGTGTGTGAGGAAGAGCCAGGCAGTGGCTTGTATTTTGTGTCAAATTTGTGTTCTACCTACATCTAGAAGCAGTTTCTAGAAACATCAAGTACCTTCATTTTCTTCTCGATTTTCTCTCTACTCTCACCCTTTTCCCTTCCCATAACCTCTGACTTCTTTGTTCCTGGTGTCACTGCTGATGGTTTGTAACGTTGGTGGCAAAGGAAGGAAGGCGTTTATTATTATTTTCCCTAAGGCCTTGCTTTGTTGAGCCTGGGGGATGTGTTGCTTTGTTTTCAGAATTGGGCTTTTTGTATATTTTGTTAAATTCCCCAAAGTCCTCTAGACACCAAGGACTAGAAAATGAAAAATGACTATTATTGTTACCCTCTTTTGCCCAAATCCTGAGCCACCACATGTTTCTGACTTCACAGACACCACACGCCTCTTTCACCAGCCTTGAGTGGAAGGCCAAGGAGAGCAGTTTACGCCTGTTACAACAATCACAGACATGCGCGGGCCTGAAAAAATTGAAATTTGTAAAAGTTACTTTAATTCATACATGCACTCTCCAGTTACTGCAAGATTTGAGCTGTGTTCTGCCCTTAAAACATAAGTATTCAAGAAAAAAAAGAAAAAACATCTAGATCAATTCAGTCGAAATGATTTGTTTCCTAAACAGGAAACACTGACATTTTGGAAGAATCCAGTCAGTGAGTTCATTTATTTACTTTTCATGCAAATGTTTGTCATGCAGATCAACTCTGATGATTCTTACTTTATTTGGTTTCCTTTAAAATCTAAAATCAATCCGCAAATAATTTATAAGTGTCTATTTTATACACGGCTCTGTGGTAGGCACTATGTGAAAGATGGCTTGGTGTAGTGGGAAAAATTAAAACAAAAAATGTTCAGTCAGAAATCCAAAGACCTGCTTTTGCTCCTTAAAAGCTGTGATATGATAGACAAGTCCATTATGTCTCTGATCTCCATTTTCTCACCTCTAGAATAATCTTGCCTTCTAGCAAAATAGCTGTATTGAAGAACTTTATATGCTGTGATGTGCACACACATGACAATGATGAGCGAATATTTGTAAAATATTTTCCCTTAACCTCAAGGAACTTACAGACTACCTGAAGGAGTCAGAAATACATAGTCAAGAATTTAATAACAATGTAAGAGTTAAATAATACCAGACAGAGATTCAAGAGATGTTGCAAGACATTGCAGGATTAACTGCCAAAGAGTAGAGCCTTGAGCAGAGAGCAAGAGAGTGAGAGAGCAGTGTAAGCTGGAATCATCAAGGAACAAGAGACCAAACCATGCCAAACCACCATGAGGACTTAGCTAACATTCAGACACTGAGTCTGCAGAAGGTCAAGTTAGCACAAAGATGATAGGAGTATCATGCTTTAAAATCGAATTTTTGGGGGCACCTGGGTGGCTCAATGATTGAGCATCTGCTTTTGGCTCAGGTCATGATCCTGGGGTCCTGGGATTGAATCCCTCATTGGGATCCCCACAGGGAGCCTGCTTCTCCCCCTGCCCATGTCTCTGCCTCTCTCTGTGTATCTTTCATGAATAAATAAACAAAATATTTAAAAAATAATAAATAAAACTTTTAGCATTCTGCTAAACAGCCTTAATACACACACACAAAAATGTCATTAAAATTTCAGGCTTTTGAAAGGGAGATAGTGTTCATTGGCAGAAAAAAAAGACCCAAGAAATCAGAGGAAACCAAATTCAGATACTGGCTATTCCTTTCTTGGGCTTTTAAGATTTTTCTTTGGGCTTCTCTTGAAGTCAGGTGAGTACTACCTACCTCATAGGCTATTAAGAGAGTGGCATTTAACTAGGCAGAGATTGAGCTTTATGTGGGCATGGGTGGGAATCTACCAAAGAGAAGGAACAAGATGCCCAAAAGCCCTAAAGAGAGAAATAGTTTTGAGTATTGGATGAACAAAGACAAAGTCAATGTGTCTACAGTTTAATGGGCAGGTAGCTGTACCTGGAGAGATAGGAAAGGGTCAGGATAGGCAGGAACCTTGTAAACCCCGTGAATATTATTAGATTTGATCCTAATGAATACTTTTGAAGCCAATAGATTGTTTTAAAGGCAGGAGGGGCCAGCAGCAGTGGGACAAGGGGGGTGGGGGAAGGATCCTATTTGCAAGCATGGGAGATAGCTTATCCTGAGGGGTTATGTGGTGTGCACTTCTTTATTCTGGCATTATCACAACTGGAAAATTTGGTCCACATTACCTAATAAGTAATGTGTCATATTAAATTTAAAATTAAAGACAATGCTAGTCCAATAGTAATTATTCTAGTAATATTTCATCTTGCCTTTGTCACCTCCCATTCTCTGAAGTGACAGTTTCACCGCTTACCTTCAATCTTAGTAGAAAATGAATAACCTGGATTTGCAGACTTGAAGTACTAACACATGTGTTTAGGGATCACTTTGAAAGGTAAACTCCCAGTTTTCAAGAATTAGAAACCTAAGTGAAGAAACTTGGATTTGGGAGGAGTTAGGAATTAAAGACATATGTATCTTGGGGCATCTGGTGGCTCAGTCGGTTAAGAGTCTGCCTTCAGCTCAGGTCATGATCCTGGGGTCCTGAGATCGAGCCCCACATTGGGCTCCCTGCTCAGCGGAGAGTCTCCTTCTCCCTCTGCCCTTACCTCTGCTCATGGTCTCTCTCTCTCTCTCTCTCTAATAAGTAAATAAAATCTTAAAAAAATAAAGATATATATATGTCTTTAATACATAAACACACAGATATGCAGATACATACAAATATACATATGCATATATACACATGAATACATACATAGATATATAAATATTATATATATCACCTTACCATTTCAAGTATTAATTTTTGAACTCCCAATTTTGATTACATTCATTATCTAGGATGACAAACCGAGTAATCACTGGGATCATTAATATGAGAAAGATACTTTGAAGTGGGGCACTGAAGATCTAAAGCCAAGGCAAACTGGTCTCCTCGGGGTTTATGCATTTCTACTGCAATGAGTTTTCCTTGGAGTTAAAAGTGATACAGTTTCTCATGTGTGTTTTCAACAACTCCATTAGGGAATAATGAGCACAAAAAATTTCATATGCCAATGTGGACATAATCCATGAGCAGACAAGCCACAAGGAGGAAGAGAGATTCGGAAAAGGCAATGTTGGGTTCCCCATAATCAGAAATGGGGTTCCCCATAATCAGAAATGCATGAATCAGGAAGAAAACTTTAAGTCTGTGCTGTTTAAGACAGAGTTTCTATTTCTCAGGCAGCATTTAACACGTTTAAAAAAATATTTAAAATATTTTTAAATGGTTTCTTTAAAGAAAAGTTTATTTATTTGAGACAATGTGAGCAAGGAGTAAGGGAGAGCATGAGTAGGAGGAGGAGCAGAAGGGAAGGGAGAAACAGACTCCCCGCTGAGCAGGGAGCCCAAGACAGGCTCTGGCTGGATCCCAGGACTGCAGGATCATGTGCTGAGCTGAAGGTAGATGCTAAACCGACTAAAACATCTTTTTAAAGGCACCTTAAAAAAAAAATATATATATATATATATATGTATATATATAGTGTGTGTATTTTTAAAGCAGGTAGGATTACTTCAGCCCCACCTGCTCTGGCCACACACATTCTTCAGTCACACACACTTCCTTCTTCTGTCCCGACAGGATTTGGTATCACAACCAGGAGATGAATCGGGACTTCTACACCAAGGGGGAATTATTGCACAAACCATATGCCTCTTCTCTTCTTTTTACTGTTTATTCTCTTCTGACAGCTTGGGGGAAAAAATCTCACATTTAAGAATTAAGTGAAAATTAAAAGCAAATGATAAATAGGGAAAAAATGACATGGGGTGTTTGCTTCTCTTCTTCTGTCAAAGTTCAATGTTAATGAGCTGTGCACAAGCTGAATCAGAAAGAAAATTGAGGTTGCATGCATTAGAACACAGATGGGGGGGTAAAATGCAAAATATGCAAGAAACCTTCATGCATATTCAGCATGCCATCAGTGTCAAACAGAATTCCTTTTTTGTTTGTTTCATGGGCACAAACTTTGGAGCTACTGCAGACCGCCAAAGCCCCAAAGAGGTGTGAAAGCTTTAATGCTTGGTGAACTGGAGTAGATATCTCCTCTACCCCAGTTCTAGATCATTATTTTGTGCCCTCTTTCTTTCCATCCATCAAGACTTGTCTTAAAAGTTCTGATTTTCTCTTCAAAAATGTCAGCAGGGGAGATGTATGGTGGCTAGGGGTCTGGAGTGTGGTTCCAGAGAGAATCTTTCTTTTGCATGTGAATCTTTCTTTTTGCAATTTACTATGTGTGGTGACCTCAAGACAATTGCTGATGTTCTCTGTGCCTTGGTTCCTTTTCTGTGAAACGTGAGAATAGTAATAATACTACTTATTACACACAGTTAATGTGTTACATCAGTTAATATGTATAAAGAGCTTAGAATAATGCCAGGCATGTGGTAAGCACTACTGCTATTATTATTACTACTACTATAATTACCATGGCCAAGCTGAACTGCTCGTGAGTGCGTGGTAACTGGGACAACCAAATGCATTTGCAAATAAACAAATTTTATAACTGATGAGACTGGAGGCCAGAGTAGTAAGGGATTCTGTCCAAGTTCATTGCAAAAGTAGTGTAAACCCAGGATTCCAAGACCACTGTGCTTCCTACTCCTTTAAAAAAAAAAAAATTAAATCAATGAATTAACAGTGTCTTAGTAGTTTCAGAAGTACGGTTTAGTGATTAATCAGTGGCACCCAACACCCAGTGCTCATTACATGAAGCGCCCTCCTTAATGCCCATCACCCAGTTACCCTATCCCTCCACCTGCCTCCCCCTTTCTTCTCTTAATCAGTCTTTCAGATTGGAAAACTTTGAAATGAGATTCTGTTGGTCAGATTTAAAAATTTATAGCTGTTCTTGACTTTAAAGAGATTGCTTAAACTGTGGGATAAACCATGATTATAAACATTTCTGCCCACTTTTTATGTACCAGGTGCTTTAAGTGCATTATCTGAAATCTTAACAATGTGCAAGTTGTTTCATATGATAGAAGTGATTAAAGGAGACTTCACATCAAGGACCATGTTGCTAGAAGTGGAACCAAACCTCTTCTAATACCTTCACCACAGATAGGAGCCAGCCTACCTTTTGAGCCTTCTAGCTTGGGTCTTGTCACCTCTCTTTGTCTTATTGTAAAGGACTTGAAAAATATCTGCCTTCAATTCTCAGACTTTACTAAAAGGAATAACCTAACAGTTCTAGGATCACATGCACCCAAAGAAGTAGACTGTGGCAGGAGGTAAGAGTCAGGTGTTGTGGAATCTAATATGTGTTTTGCTGTAGCAGGTCATCTGCCTCAATTTTTTTTAAGATTTTATTTATTTATTTAAGGGAGAGGAAGAGCACAAGCAGGGGGAATGGCAGAGGGAAAGGGAGAAGCAGGATCCTTGCTGAGTGGGGAGCTCGACATGGCTTGTGATCCCGAATCACCTCTGGAGCATGACCTGAGCCAAAGGCCGATGCTTAACCAACTGAGCCACCCAGGCACCCCAGTTTCCTTGCAGGTTTTCTGCACTCTTCATGCTGGGCTCCGATCCACTGAATCAGCCACTTTTCTCTTGCCAAAGTCAGGAGTCTCTCTTGCTACACACTTACTAATCTTTAAGCCATATCTTTTCTCATTCAGGTTAGAAGACATTATTGACAGGATATGTACTGATGTGATATTCAAGTCAGCATCTTTTAAAGAGAAACTTCAGATTAGATATTTGTTCACTAAATATACTAATCTATCCATAAAATGAGAAAACTTTTGCTGGGATTATTGATCTTACTTCCTTTATCTTTGCACTGCTTTTTTATTCCAAACTTTGAGTCTTCCATTTTTTTTTCTCATGAAATAGTGTTTCCAAGTTTAAAATTGTGATCACTATGGTAAACAAGAGATAAACAGATGGAAACACGGGGATAGAAGGAAGGGGACAGTCTTTCTCATCATAACCTTAAGTGAGAGGCAAAAATTTGAAAACAAGATATGAGATGAAAGGGGCTGTTAAAATATATCCCTTCTTTCGTTGACTTTGTGTTAACTCTGGAATGACTACTATTATTCACAGGTGCAGGAGTACAGAAATCTAGTGTCTCTTCTTCTTCTTATAAGTTCACAAATCCCATGATGGAGCTCCACCTTTATTAAAGACTTCATTTTGAGGCACCTGGGTGGTTCAGTCAGTTAAGTGGCTGCCTTTGGCTCAGGTCATGATCCTGGAGTCTCAGGATCAAGCCCTCCCATTGAGCCCCTCATTGAGCCCCACCCCCCAACATGGGGCTCCTTGTTCATTAGGGAGCCTACTTACTCTTACTTACTCCTACTTACTCTCCTCCTGCCCTGCCCCCACTCATGCTTACTCTCCCTTTCCCTCTCTTATGTAAATAAATAAAATCTTAAAAAAAAAAAAGATTTCATCTAAACCTAAGTATCTCCTAAAGGTCTCACCCCCTAATATTATCACTTTGGGGGTTGGGGCTTCAACATATGAATTTTGGCTGGGAAACAAACATCAATTCATAACAGTTGGATCGTGTGTTTTTTTTTTATTTACATTCAGTTTGCCGACATATAGTATAACACCCAGTGCTCATCACATCACGCGCCCTCCTTAATGCCCATCCCCTCATCTCCTCAGCCCCCCCCCCACCTCCTCTTCAGCAACCCTGGGTTTGTTTCCCAGAGTTAAAAGTTTATCATGGGGGCAGCCCGGGTGGCTCAGCAGTTTAGCGCTGCCTTGAGCCCAGGGTGTGATCTGGAGACCCAGGATCTAGTCCCACATTGGGCTTCCTGCTTGGAGCCTGCTTCTCCCTCTGCCTGTGTCTCTGCCTCTCTCTCTCTCTCTCTCTCATGAATAAATATTAAAAAAGAAAAAAGAGTTTCTCATGGTTTGTCTTCTTCTCTGATTTTTCACCACTCAGTTTCCTCTTCTTCCCTTATGGTCCCCTGCACTATTTCTTTATTCCACATATGAGTGAAACCATATGATGCTTGTCTTTCTCTGATTGACTTATTTCATTCAGCATAATACCCTCCAGTTCCATCCATATCAATATAAATATCTGTCAAAGGACAGAGTGGCTCCTTCCACAGTTTGGCTATTGTGGACATTGCTGCTATAAACACTGCGGTGCAGGTGACCCTTTGTTTCACTACATCTGAATTTTTAAGATAAATATTCAGTGGTACAATTGTTGCATCATAGGGTAGCTCTATTTTTAACTTCTTGAGGAACCTCCATACTGTTTTCCAGAGTGGCTGCACCAGCTTGCATTCCTGCCAACAGTATAAGAGGGCTCCCCATTCTCCACATCCTTGTCAACATTTGTTGTTTCCTCACTTGCTAATTTTAGCCATTCTCACTGGTGTAAAGTGGTATCTCATTGTGGTTTTGATTTGCATTTCCCTGAAGGCAAGTGATGTGGAACGTTCTTTCATGTGCTTATTGGCCATGTGTATGTCTTCTCTGGTGAAATTTCTGTTCATGTCTTCTGTTCATTCCTTGACTGAATTGTTTGTTTTTTGGGTGTTGAATGTTATAAGTTCTTTATATATTTTGGATACTAGCCCTTTACCTGATATGCTATTTTCAAATATCTTCTCCCATTCTGTAGGTTGCCTTCTAGTTTTGTTGACTGTTTCTTTTGCTATGCAGAAGCTTTTTATTTTGATGAAGTCCCAATAGTTCATTTTTGCTTTTATTTCATTACTTTTAGAGACCTGTCTTGTAAGAAGTTGTGGCCGAGGTCAAAAAGGTTCTTGCCTCCTCTAGGATTTTAATGAATTCCTGTCTCACATTTAGATCTTTCATCCATTTTAAGTTTATCTTTGTGTATGGTGTAAGAGAATGGTCTAGTTTCATTCTTCTGCATGGGCTGTCCAATTTTCCCAACATCATTTATTGAAGAGATTATATTTTATCTGCTGGTTAGTCTTTCCTGCTTTGTCAAAGATTGGTTGACCATAGAGTTGAGGGTCATTTCTGGGTTCTCTATTCTGTCCCATTGATCTATGTGTCTGTTTTTATGCCAGTACCATGCTGTCTTGATGATCACAGTTTTATAATATAGCTTGAAGTCAGGCATTGTGATGCTCCCAACTTTGGTTTTCTTTTTCAACTTTCCTCTGGCTAGTCAGGGTCATTTTTTGGTTTCAGACAAATCTTAGGATTATTTGTTCCAACTCTGTGAAAAATGTCCGTGGTATTTGGTAAGGATTGCATTGAATGTGTAGATTGTTCTGGATAGCATAGTCATTTTCATAATATTTATTCTTTTTTTTATGATAGTCACACAGAGAAAGAGAGAGAGGCAGAGACACAGGCAGAGGGAGAAGCAGGCTCCATGCACCGGGAGCCCGATGTGGGACTTGATCCCGGGTCTCCAGGATCACGCGCTGGGCCAAAGGCAGGCGCCAAACCGATGCGCCACCCAGGGATCCCATAATATTTATTCTTCCAATCCATGAGCATAGAATATTTTTCCATCTCTTTGTTTCTTCCTCCATTTCTTTCATAAGTGTTCTGTAGTTTTTAGAGTACAGATCGTTTATCTCTTTGGTTAGGTTTATTCCTAGGTATCTTATGGTTTGTGGTGCAATTGTAAATGAGATTGACTCCTTAATTTCTCTTTCTTCAATCTCATTGTTAGTGTATAGAAAAGCAACTGATTACTGTGCATTGATTCTGTATCCTGCCATGTTGCCAAATTGGTATATGAATTGTAGCAATTTTGGGGTGAAGTCTTTTGGGTTTTCCACATACAGTATCATGTCATCTGTGAAGAGTGAGAGTTTGACTTCCTCTTTGCCAATTTGAATGCCTTTTATTTCTTTTCGTTGTCTGATTGCTGAGGCTAGGACTTCTAGTACTATCTTTGTTTTGTTTTATTTTGTTTTGTTTATCCTCTCTGCCAAGCTGTCTTTTTATTGTACATTTAGACCACTTACATTTAAAGTAATTATTAAAATGTTAGGGCTTACGTCTCTCCTTTTATTTTTTGTTTTTAAATTTGTTTTCTGTTTCTAATTCTTCTGTTTCTCTTTTATTGACTCCCTGTGGGTTACAAGAAAATTATTTAGAATCCCACTTTGATTTATTTAGTATTTTAAAATATATCATTTTATATAGTTTTCTTAGTCATTGCTTTTGGTATTACAATATACATATATACTTTATTACAGTCTACTAGTGTTGAAATTTTACCATTTGCAGTGTAGTGAAAACTTACTTCCATGTTGGTCCTTTTCCTCTCTCCATTTAAGAAATATAACTGTCCTATGTTTCCTATGTGCATTGAGTACCATATCACATGTTATCATTCTTGCTTTAACTGTCAAATATGATATAAAAAACTTATGAGAAAAAAGTTTATTATATTTATCCCTATTTTTATCCACTTCTTTGTTCTATCCTTTTTAAAGTTCCCAGCCTTCCTCAGGTATTATCTTTCTGTTTGGAGAACTACCGTTAGCCATTCTTTATAGTCAGGTTTGTGAACAACAAATTTTCTTAGTCTTCCATCATCTGGGAGTTTTTTCCCTCTTTATACTTAATGTTCTCACTGAATGTGGATTCAGTTGACAGCTATCTCTAAGGGTACCACTTCCTTCTCACCACAGTAGTTGCTGATGAAAAAATAAATTTGTGGATTCAAATTAGGGTTCCCCTATAGGAAGAGTCATTTTTCTCTAGCTACTTTCAAGATTTTTCTTTGTCTTTAGTTTTCAGAAGTTTGATTCTGATGAACCTTGGTAAAATTCTTAGAGTCTATTCTATTTGTAGTTAGCTCAGCTCTTTGTGTAGATTTGTGTCATATCAAATTTGGGAAATTTTCAGTCATTATTTCTTGAAATAAATGTTCAGTTCCACATTCCTCCTCCTCTTTCTTCTAAAATACTGATAATTCAGATTTCAGATCTTTGCCAGAGGCTTGATTTCTGCTGGTGTTACCTATGGAAATAGAATGTACTTCCTTGGACCTGGTACCACCAGTTTGTGAGTGGAAAGAGGACTGTGGGCCAGTGTGGGTAGAGAGCTCTTCTCCAGGTTGCTGGGTGCTAGTGAGGCTTCTGCTTAGTCCCTGCTGGGGCCATTGCTGGGTGGGGAAGGCATCTCCTAGGCTGTCGTTTAGGGACTGAGATGTCATTTCCTTTGGCCTGCTCTCCAGGTTGGCAAGTGTTGCTAGGGCTCTTGCTTAGTCTGCTGTTGTAAGGGGGGTGGGGGGGTGGTATCTACTTGAGCCACCTCCTCCTAAAGCTTTTGAGATGCCAGGCCTGTTCCACCTTCCAGTACCAGGTGGAAAATCAGGAGACATCAGACTACTGAGTTTTTCCTCAAGTCCTGGGGTCTCTAGTAAGCCCACTTTCTTTTTCTATCTTCAGAGTTCTCCTATGGCTGCCTACTACATCATTTCCAGGTGTTTTTAGTTGTATGAGCAAACAGGATCAGGGAGAAATGAGTCTATGCCATTTGCTCCCGAACCATAAGTCTCGAAAGATATTTTAGTAATATCATTGTCATTAGTAAAGAAATCTCATTTTATTTTACACTTACTTGCATTTTGTTAGTCATTTGAAATGTACCTTTTCTTGCACCAAACTTCAGAGAATTATCCATCTCCTGGTTTTAAATGGCTCTAGTTCAACTTTAAATGGCTCAAAGTTCAGATTTGTTAACCAGTAAGTCCATGTAACATAAGACATATTGATTGTGCACTTTGGAGGTAGGCAAATCTAGGTTGTCAGTTTTCATCAGCTTTAACTATATTATCTGGGGCAAGTCACTTGCCTTCTGTTTTCAGTTTCATCAGCTATAAAGTAGGAACATAACTGCCATTAAAGATTACTGTGTGATTAGTTGAGATAATTAGATAGAATGCCTCATGCGGGGTCAGCCATACAGTAAATAAACATTGAAAAAATACTAATTCTTAGTGCACCTGGGTGGTTCTGTCCATTAAGTGTCCAACTCTTGATTTCAACTCAGGTCATGATCTCAGGGTCCTGATATTGAGCTTTGTATTGGACTCCACACTGGGCATGGCACCTGCTTGAGATTCTCTCTCTTCCTCTTCCTCTGTATCCCTAAGGTGTGTTCTCTCTCTCTCTTTATCTATCTCAATCTCTCTTTCTCTAAAAGAAAAAGAAATGCTAATTCTTTTTTAGTATTGTATCACCAATATTTTTACATGCCTTTAGTTCTTCATTTTTAATTACAGACATTTCAAGGAGGCGTTTTCTTCTTTAATAATTACCTACTTCACAATATCTGATATCTTTGTACCATTCAGATAATTGCTTCTCTATATATTAGTAATGCCTTGAAGATTTCTTCCCCTGATGGCTGCTCTTTGTATCTGCCATCTCTGGGCTTTTAGACTCATCACAGCTTAAGAAGGAAGTTTATAGCCAATGTGATAAAATTTCCCTAATGAATTTAAAGAAAAGAGGACTGCAAACTGAGCAGAGTGTGGATAATATCACTCAGGCCTCAAACTTGGGATTTTACTTATAAGCCGTTTTGTTTTCATCACCCATTGTTACGTAGGGGACACACACACACACACACACACACACACACACACACACGACTAAATTCAAGTTTGGATTCTTGAATAAAAAATTCTCTGAAAATCTGTGACTACTTCCCCATGTCTGAAAGGGCACCTTTATTTGTTATAGTATCTTTTCCCTGAGGGCTCTGTGGTCTGGGAAGGGAAACTAGAGTGCCCCGGATTATACTTAGCATTTTATAATTGCTAGCTGAAACTCAATCCAAGGCTTTCCAGGCACTTGCCTTCCTTAACACATCTGGCAGCACCCTAGCCTTTTTCTCTGGTCTGTCCCTGCAGGAGGAGTGCTTAGATAAATAAACTGAAGCATGCATGTGGTCACCGAAAGATCTCTGTGGAAAGCAGAATCTAACCAAAGCAGCCTCAGGGCCTGCTGAGCCTTTTGTTCACTGCCTCTCAGGGATATAAGCAACCTGGAGGTATATATGGCAAAATCATTGCTGCTCTAGCAGGGTTCACACTTGCCCTGAAAATAACTCATGCCTGGGAACAAACAGCTGAGCAAGCCTAACTATATGCATTTTTAGACAGAGAAAAATGTTAGTAAGGTCCTGATCTTTTATATGTAGATAAATCAACATTTATTGAGTCTCTGCTTAGTATTTGTGAATTGCGGTATTTCAGATTTTACCAAAATAAGCAAAGTATCTTTATAGGGAGCTTATTGGTTCATAAAATGAAGGGATAGGGGGAAAAAAGGAAACTAATATTTATTGAGCATCGACTTTTGTAAAAGGATGTGGACCAAGCAGAAATAACCTATTTGTCAAACTAATTTGTGAAATGAAAACCTTGATAAAGGAACTATGGAATTGGAATGCTGGTGTTATAGGGACTAATTTATTTTAATTCTATCTTTGGGGTATAGATGATAGAAAATAATTTATGTGACATAAAGAAGAGATTCCCAATGATTTATGTACCTAGGATGTGATAGGGCTACATGAGGAGATATTATTTCCATTTCACAGATGGCAAAATGAGTCTTAGAGAATTCTATTATCTTCGATATATTCATTATCTCCCACATTTGTTCATTAAAAATTTACTGAATGTTTACCATGTACTAGATATTAATTCTAGATACTAAGAATTGATTAATGAACACAACGGACAAAATTCCCTGTCCTCTCCCAATGAAGCTTACACTCTACTGAGGAGAGAGAGATAGTAATAAGATAAGTAATATATATAGCTTGTTAGATGGTGAAAAGAAGAAAAAGTAACATGGAATGAGATAGAACACGTGGTGAGGAATGGTTGTGATTTTTTTTTAAGATTTCATTTCTTTGATTTCATTTCTTTCTTCAATGCACAGAGAGAGAGGGAGAGGGAAAAGGATACTTCCCGCTGAGCAGAGAGTCTGACATGGGGCTCAATCCCAGGACCCTAGGATCATAACCTGAGCCAAAGGCAAATGCTTAACCAACTGAGCCATCCAGGCACCACAGCAATGGCTATGATTTTTAAAAGACTGTTTGAGAACTGTTTCACCAAGAAGGCAACATTTGGGTAAAGACCTAAAGTACACAGAGAAGTGAGCCACATGGATATCCAAAGAATGATCTGGGTAGAAATGATAGCAGTTGTAAAGCTCTGAGTCGGAAGGGTTCCTGGCATGTTTGGGGGATGCTGTGGAGGCCAGCACAGTTGGAGTAAAGTGAACAAGAGGAAGCATGTGAGGTGATAGGAGAAATAGGGGGTACCTCAGATCATGCAGGTCATTGTGAGCCAGTGTAAGAACTTTGGTTTTAACTCTGAGGGAGATAGGAGATCGTGCTGTAGTATGTCATGATCTGGCTTGCATTTTGATCGGATCTCTTTGGCTGCTGTGTTAAGAATAGACTGAACGTCAACAACAAAAGCAGAGAACTCATTAGGAGGCTTATCTTAATACCAGAATTCAAGTGGCTAGTGATTATGCCCCAAGTCACATGCACAATCGTGGCAGAGTTAGCATTCAAACCTAATGTGCCTGATTCTCCACTATGTGATGCTACTTCCTGGTGGCCAAAAGGTCACTATTACTGGATATTGTTGACTTTCTTTCCATGTGTGATCAAACCAGAAAGTTACTTTGAAACTTGTGCTATTTGGGACTTTTCTCTTAGCTTATTTTGTGAAAAAATGAAAATTCTTAAAAAGTACATTATCATATAATTTAAAATATATGAAATAATTTACTCTATAATATGATTGGCTTTGATTGGTCTCATTTTCTCAAGCTTCATTTATTATTGTGTATAACCTATAAAGACCTAGAAACGGAACATTTTTGAGCCTGATAAAAACCCCAACTGAGATCCTTTCTAGACTTTGTTAAGTGCCTTTTTTTTCTTTTAGCTGATTATCAGCTCAGAAACAAAAGTCCCTCTTCTCTTCCACTTAGGTTCCACTTAACAGTAGGAACCATGGGGCCACCCTTCACATTCTCTCTTTGGGAGAAATGAGGAGATAAAGTGTCATTTTCTGAAAATCAATTGTTTGGTAACAACTAATTAAATTAATTTATTTCTGCCGAAATATATTCTTGGGGGAGATGATTCAGTATAATTTCCCCCTCTAGATATGGTTCTGGGGTCTTAAGCATCATGCTCATTCATCCTATTTCATCTATCCCTAAGACTTTGCCTTAAACGGGAGAAAGACAACAACTATGAGTTAAATGTCAGAATTCCTAGGGGAGAAAAATGCAATTTGAAAAGTGCATCTTCATATCCCCAGTATATCCTATTTCAGCCATTGAATTGGTCTGCATCAGAGTCGAAGGACAGCCAGAGTGGCACCAAGTCACTGAAGGCTGTGGAACCAAATACATTCAGGATCCTATTTTATGACCTAGACTCCTAGGTCCCCAAAACAGGCTGAAAAACATATCTAAGCAATCTGTCTCTCTGAGACAGTTTGTATTTTTTAAGATTTTATTTATTTATTCATAAGAAACACAGAGAGAGGCAGAGACATAGGCAGAGGGAGAAACAGGCTCCCTACAGGGAGCCTGATGTGGGATTCAATTCCAGAACCCCAGGATCATGACCTGAGCAGAAGGCACTCAACCACTAAGCCACCCAGGTGCCCCAAGACACTTTATATTTTTAACAAAGCTGAGTGAATCTGGGGAGCATTCAGGCCTAGAAACCTCTGGCCTAAAAGATATGCCCAGGATTATCTTCATGTTGGCCATGGACAGTTGTCTATAAAAAGACTAGGTTAAGATTCAGAAGACCCAGGTTCTAGTTCTGCCACCATCACCCTTTATCCCTAATGATGTCAAAAATCATTGGAGAAGGGGTGCCAAAAAAATAAAAAATAAAAAAATTAAAAATTAAAAAAATTAAAAAAAAAAAAAAAAAAGAGAAGGGGTGCCTGGGTGGTTCAGTCAGTTAAGTGTCTGCCTTCAGCTCAGGTCATAGTCCCAGCATCTTGGTTTGGACCCCTTGTCGGGCTCCCTGCTCAGTGGGGAGCCTGCTTCTCCCTCTCCCTCTCCCTCTGCCCCTCCCACTCATGCTCTCTCTCAAATAAATAAATCCTTGAAAAAAAAGTATAATCATTGGGGAACACTGGATCTTAAATATGGAAAGAAACCAAGACAGCTCCTAAGCATATCACTTTATAGAGGAGCTAATCTAGATCTAAACAGCATGAGTGCCCTAACATCAAATAACAAATTCATCCCAAAGATGAAATTAGGACCGAGTTTTACTGAGAACATAAAGTTTCCCACTCTGAAATGGTAATACCTATATGAGCTTTAGTTCCTTTATCTCTTAAAAAAATGGCATAATACCTTCTCTACCTCCTTTACAGGTTTGTATATGTAAGAAAACTGATGTAAAAGCTATTAAAACTTCACTATGGGAAACAGGTAGGTATTATTTACTAGGTGTAGTCATAAGTGGTTAGACTTAGAATTATCAATACAATTATTGTCACCTCCCTCCTGAATGACTAATAATGTGACTGACAGAGGAGGCTGGTTTCATCTCCAGTTGTGAGCAGAGTGTACTGAGCCCTATGGATTTGAATAAGATAAGCTGGTACTTCAGGATCCAACTGGCTGGCACAAGAGTCACTCAGTGTGACAATAAACAGAAAGAAGAAAGACTAATGGCATAATTAAGAAGTGCAAAAATAAGAATTGTGTGAATCAGGGGCGTCTGGGTGGCTCAGTTGGTTAAGCATCTGCCTTTGCCTCAGACCATGATCCTTGGGTCCTGGGATTGAGCCCAGTGTTGGGCTCCCTGCTCAGTGGGAGTGCTTCTCCCTTTCCTTCTGCGCTCTCTCTCTCTTTCTCCCCCTCCCTCTCATTCTTCTCTCTCTCTCAAGTAAATAAATAAAATCTTACAAGAAAAAAATTGTGAATTAGCTCATAACACTCACAGCACTGCTGCCATTTCCAACTCAGTTCAGATAATAATTCTAACTATTCCATGTTCATCAAGGCACATGTTGGTTTACTTTATTGTCATCACATCTTATGAGGCTGCTTATTTAAGATTAGAAAGTAACTATCAAAACACTGCAAATGGAAAAAAATGGAGAAAGAGGCTCAAATTTTGGATAGTCTCAGTCTCTAGACTATCATCATAAAAAAATCACATAGGACCAATGTATTTCAGATGTGAAGACCAGGCTAGGAGTTAGATAAGATCTCTCTTATGAGGCCTCTCTACTGCTTTTTCATCCACTGGTTCACCAAACATTTATTAAGCATGTCAACACCGTCCTACTGTATCCAGATACAGCAATACATGTAAGAGCTCAAATCCCTTCTCCCATTCATAGCTGGCAGAAGTATAGACATAGCAATAAAAGACCCTCACTTTAAAAGCAGTTGCTATTTATGAAGGCCCCACTATACAACTGGAACTGTATTAGAAAGTATACATATGTCCTCAAGACAATAGATTTAGGTCCTGTTTTTAATTTTAATTCATGTTGAAGAAAATGAGAAATAGGCAGTTACCTTGCCTAAGGCCAACAGTTGGTGAATGGTGAATATTGGATTCAAATCAAAACCATTGGACTGAAAAGACCATCACCAGGCCCTAACAAATCTTCATTTGGCACTAGATTAAATTGTTGTATCAAACAGTACACTTGCTAAGATTATTATATGCATCATTTAGTTATCACCAAAACCCTGTGAGGAAAGGTTGCCTTTCTTTGAATTGTAGACTATGACTTCACCCAAAGGGATGGCAAGGATCTGGATTGAGCTCCCCAAGAAAACCATGGAGATCCGTGAGACCTAAATGTTGACATTAGAGAGAAAAGAAATGGCGAAGCTTTTCTTCACTATTATGTTAGCACTTTCACTTTCAAAATAATATGGAAAGTAAGCTATTAGAATATTCCACCTCCCATGATTCATTTTGAAGGAACCATGTTTTTCTTAAAATTTAACATAAACAGAATATCTAGTTGATTGCTTAGAAACCTCCGGGTCTCTCACTAAATAAGAAAAGCTTTTGAAAATGTTAGATCAATATAGGAAATATAACATTGGTGGGGGAGTCATAGAATCTGCATGGAAGACTTAATCAAAGTCAGTTCTCTTTCCTGGACCTCATTGTTTTCATCTGTAAATTGGTGATTGTTTACTAAATAGCTTCTAATTTTATAAATTCTAGGAAAAGGAGAATCCTTTAAATAGGTGAATCAATAATATCTAATTTTCACAATGAATGAAAGGTTTTCATATCTTCATTTTTATTTGATTCTTGAAACAACCTGCCATAAGTCAGCTGGGCATAATTATTTGCATTTTATAGGTAAAAAAGCCAGTGGTTCTCACTCCAATAATTCAGGTCTTCTTTCTACTATCCAACGGAAAACAAGTCCTTTCCATAAGTAGGTATTGATTGTCAACCTAAGAAAGACATTATATTTTTGCCATGATGACTATAGAGATAGAGCAGATATATTTGCTGGCCTCAAGAATCTAGTCTAGTAGAGGCAAGTACACAATTAAATTAGAAATTAAAATGGTAAGTATCGCATGAAAGTGAGAGTTTTATGTTGGAAAAACCTGGGAAGTTTTATCAAAGGGAAGGTTTGAATTATGTATTAAAAGTATGGATGAATATCAGCATGTTGAATAAGCAGAGACAGGCATTCAAGAAAGAAGGACCAATGAAGACCAAGCTTAAGAAAATGAGAAGTCATCAGGTTTATATGAGCAACAGTCTGGCTAAAGTTTATGGTGCCTACAGAACAATGACTTCAATTCTTGAGTTAGAGGAAGTCATCTAAGGAATTTGGATCTATTCCAAGCAGTGACTCTTTGATGATGATTAGGCCAAAAAGCCAGAAGAAGCTTTCTGAGAAATTCTTAGACAGAATGACTCAAATGCACTACCATCCCTGAAATACATCCGCTGTTCCCACCATAAGTGATCTCTGGCCTGTAATTCACTTTAGAAAATTGTTTCAGCCTAAACGGCATGTGTGTGTGTGAGTGTGTGTGTATTGTGTGGATGTTAATCACTAATTTCTACTCTAGGGTAGATTACTTAGTTGAATTGGAAATTTATACCTCATACTTTTGGTCATAAACTCTACCTCGAGGCAGTTACCCCAAAGGTGTCAACTTTTTCATCTCTAGTCAAGACCAAAGATTATATTAATGAACTTCATAGATGTTAAAGGAAGTCTTAATTGATGAGCATAATAGATATTAGGAATGAATATTAGTAATATTCATGGGGTTGAATATATGTGGATTGGCTAGAAATACTATAGAAACACTCTCTTCTTTTGCAGAGGTAAAATGTGAG
The DNA here is from genome assembly GCF_011100685.1 of Canis lupus familiaris. Lineage (NCBI taxonomy): Eukaryota > Metazoa > Chordata > Mammalia > Carnivora > Canidae > Canis > Canis lupus. The sequence goes on along the minus strand of NC_049234.1, from coordinate 20,905,192 downwards.
GAGTCTGTTTACCCAAAATGTCTATTGCCGCAGGAATAGAACCATAAACTTAATTTCTAAGAAATTCTCTGTCCCTCTTCTGGCTTGGATAATTCATGGGACTCCAGCCAGACATTTTGCTATATCCTCGTGAGACTATGGTCACACTTGCCTCAGGTAACCCTTTTACTCAAGATGCTACTAGCCCTAGGTGCCTGGGTGGCTCAGTGGTTGAGTGTCTGCCTTCGGCTCAGGTTGTGATCCCGGAGTCCTGGGATCGATCCTGCCATCAGGCTTCCTATAGGGAGCCTGCTTCTCCCTCTGCCTGTGTCTCTGCCTCTCTCACTGCATCTCTCATGAATAAATAAATAAAATCTTAAAAAGAAAAAAAAAAAAAAAGATGCTACTAGCCCACCTAAGCCAATGGTGAACTGGGCTTCCATTGACCTGTCACAAGAAGTTCTGGGACTTTCTGCTGTTTGCCAACAGCTGTCAGTATGTGCAGCTGCATTTGTTCCCATACTTGATTGTTTACATTTTCACAAAGTAGTGAAATCATGAAGAAGAGACCTACAACCTTGAGTATCCCAAAAGACAACTAACCAAGGAAAGAACTCAAGAATTAAGAGGAGCCAAACTGATTTTGGGACATTTGCAACAATAAGCTTCTGAATCTCTGGGACCAAGAAGAGTCATTAGATAAGGCAAATTCTGGCAGACAAACTAAGAGATAAATATTAACCTGCCTTTCTAGGCCCTCGTCCCAGAGATAAATCTTTTTTTTTTTTTTTTTTTTTTTTCAGGCTAATCCTGAGAAAGGGGCTCCAAATTGGGCTGAGCTGGGGAAGCAGTAGGTAGTACTTAGAGAGTATTCTTGTGTGCTATGCATGGCTTGAAACTTTTTTATATGTATTAGCTCAGTTAATCTTTAAAATTACCCCATGAGCTTACATTTTCATCTTAACATAATAGACAAAGGAATGGAGTCACAGACTAGTGAAATGTTTACCTAAGGTCATACTCTGGCAAATGGCAGGGTCAGAATGCACATGCAAGCAGTGGTCCCTGAGGACCTTCTCTTAATCACCACACCCGACTGTGTTACATGCAGCACAATATTCAGTGCCTAAGAGGCCTGCCTGGTCTCCTGACTTCCTTCCCCAACCAGAGGACCAAGAGATCCAGTGGCTTTCCTGGGAGCCTGAGGTTCTGTAATAATAAGATTTCTTTAATTGTGGACATATTACAGGTTTCAAATTTCACAGCATTTTGTTTCACATTCCTTGGTTTGCAAAAACCCTAGGACAGAGACAAAGAAGGGACTGTTGTCCCCATTACAGAAGGTGAAAATGAGCCTTGGGAAATTTAAATAGGTTGTTCAATGCCACACAACCAGGAAATGATGGGGTAAAGATTAGAACCCCAGTGGGCCTAGGTGGAGGTGGTGACAGACCCCAGAATTACTATTAGATGATGACTCCTTGTACCTGTTTGTTGCCACCTCAAGGTCAGCCTTCCACACACAATCTTCTTTTATGTATATGTTACTTCATAATTATCAGAAGGACTTTTCCATATGCTGACCTGTTCGATGCAGTCTTCACATGCACCTAGCATTTGTGTGTGTGTGTGTGTATGTGTGCACACTTATTAGGGGACACGGGGTATTATCCTTTTCCTGCCCCCAAGAAGACTCCGTCTCTGGGAGAGCAAATGTGTTCTCAAGCCTGCTGAACAAGTGAGTGTGCATCACAGACAGAGAGAGAACTCAAATCTTCCAACTCCAAATCCACCCATAAATTTATATTCACATCCAGACAAATTCAGAGCTGTAATGTGACCATTGGGATTTATAGTTAAGTATCTCCTGCATTTTATCTCCCTCTTTCTCTTTCTTCCCTTGGACTACACCCAGCAGTGCTCAAATCACCTAGCCCTGCAGCTTCCTTTATAATCCTATTATTATTCAGAGCCAACAGAGAGAAACCGTTAAGTTCTCTGAAAACAGAAAGCATTTTGTCAAGAAACACATGTTGTGACTCTGCACCAAGGAAACGCAGAAATGATGACGTGGGTGGAGGAATGCTCATGACTGTTTAGCAACTGCCATACACAACTACACAGTCAGCGATTAAAGGCAATGATGGCTTATCCACTGACCTAATGTCACCGTGCATCCCACCATCATTAGCTTTTGAGACATTAACAGGAATTGAAGTCACTGATCTTGGCAGATTGGTTGAAGAGGAAATAGAGCACCAGATGGCAGGATTTCTGTCTTAACTGTTAAGACTAAGGAAAGTCTATTATATTTGAGATCATGGTTTCTTCATCTGGAAAATGGGAATTAAAGTAACTAACTTAGTGAAAGATTGAACCAATCCATGCCAGTTTTGTCTCATAAATCCTGAGCCTTTGTGACTCAATGATAGTGCTACACAAGCACCTTGGCCTTCGCCTTAGCCTTTTAACTGAGGATGAGGTGATTTATGATGGAATTTGCATAGGCAAACAAATCCCCAGCTGTAAGCTGCCTGCCCCAGAGTTTCATGGTTCACTAAGGATTAAGATTCTTGGAGCTCCTTCTGGGTGGCTAGAGGCTCTGACAGATATACTTTCTCAGTTAGTTTCCTGACTGTGGTAGGTATCCCTTCACTTCGTGGCATGATGAAGTTTGACTCTACCCAGGAGGAGTGAATTAAAGATTGTGGGCTGTGAAGCCTCAGGTTTTGTGGAACTTAATTGCAAGGGGACTTTCTTGGGGGAAATTACTTTCTTTGCAATGTGGAATAGCTAGAGGAGGTTTTACGAATTACCAAAGACAGGACCATAACCAATCTGTTTGGCTTGTAGAGATCCTTGAAGAGTAATGAGCTTTTCTGAAAGGATTTGATGGATCTCAGAAGGACTTGTCAATACCACTTCATAAATGAGATGGTGGAACTGGATTCATAGAATGACAAAATCACAGGATAGTAAGGGACATGATACTTGAATTCCCTATTTAATAACCTGTTCAAAACAGCATGAAGAGTACAGTGAAATCTTCAGTGTATGTGGACCTCACTGAAAAGGGAGGTAGACTATCTCTCCTCAAACAACTTGGCAAGTTTGTATCATTAACACGATTTTTTTTCTCCTAACATCTATTAGCATCATGTAAAACCAGTTGGATCTCACTACATGACAGGCCTTTATAGACCTATATTGGAAGACTCTTATTATGTAATCCCCGTATCTTCTCTTCACTTGATTACTACTTTCAACTGATTTCACTATTCTTCCTATAACATAATTAGGTCTCTTTAAAAAGTAAATATGGGGATCCCTGGGTGGCGCAGCGGTTTAGCGCCTGCCTTTGGCCCAGGGCGTGATCCTGGAGACCCAGGATCGAATCCCACGTCGGGCTCCCGGTGCATGGAGCCTGCTTCTCCCTCTGCCTGTGTCTCTGCCTCTCTCTCTCTCTCTCTCTCTGTGACTATCATAAATAAATAAAAATTTAAAAAATTAAAAATAAAAAATAAAAAGTAAATATGAATAAATTATACATATAATCCAAACAGATATATAAAATTCATACACACATAAAATAGGATAAGCAGAAGATAACCACAAATATCTGAGCTCTTAATCTAGTGTGGGTTTTCTTCCTACCTTTGTTCACTTAGGTAGCAACCGATAATCTCCTCAAAGTCATTTCTAGACTCATAGAAGGCTGGAATTGAAAGAGATACTGGAAGGGCACCTGGGTGACTCAGTGGTTGAGCATCTACCTTTGGGTCAGTTCATGATCCTGGGGTCCTGGGATCAAGTCCTGCATCAGGCTAAACCACAGGGGCCTTTTCCCTCTGCCTATGTTTCTGCCTCTCTTTCTCTGTGTCTGTCATGAATAAATATATAAAGTTTTAGAAAAAGAAAAAGAAAGAGATACTGGAAATCATATAAATTGTTTTCCCATATCTTTTGTGCATGAGATATTGAGTTTCTAATATCACTCTGAAACTCATGTGGTCTGGCTAATAATCATGAAGTTCCATGGAGGAGCTATGATCTCTACTATTGTCCTTGACTTAACATAAAAAATTATAACATGTGTACTCCACACACAAACATCAGTGGTCATCTGTGGTTTATGTTCACCCACCTGATTGCACTGATTCTTTATTTTTCTAATTTTTGGAGTCTGTGACTATGTAGCTATGACACATTATTGCTTGGAACAAATTAAGAGCAATGGTCATTAGTGGGAAACTTACAATTAAATCAAGGAAGCACATACCTCAGGGCTTGCAAAAGAATTTGAAAGTTATCTAGTCAGTTTACTGCTTGAGGCATTTCAACCATATCCTGACCAAGTTAGTGAATCAGATTCCATGTGAATATACCCTATGATTGGAGGAAGTCAGTGCCTTCTGAGAAGTGTGCAGCATTTTTATATGCTCTGGTTATTTAAAAAGGCTATACCAAAAAATGAGGTAAAATTATTTCCCTTAGACTTTTGGTGTGAGGGGATCTAGTTTGCTCCTTGTCATTCATAAAGTGTTCTATTACAGCAACTTAACTGCAAAATCAGAACATCATCCTAGGAAATTGGTCCCACACTGTTGCTGGTCAGCTGGGTAAATTATAGGCCACTGTATGGTCAGCCCTCAGGAGTTATAGTGGCCTGTCACTACTGGCAGAGTGATTTCTGCAGGGGCCACCTCATTATATGGGAAAATGCCCTCAAAGGGCAAGCCTGTTTCTTGTCCTGGCAGACCTGTCACATCCGATGTTAGAGGAAACAGCGGCAAAGAATTGTGGCTGAAAGAATTGTAAATTTTGCCTGTGGAGAGTCACTGAGGGCAATTCTCCTAAAAAGGATTATTTGTCAACTGCAGTAAGACTCTTTGTTATTAGAATTTAATTGATATTTGCTACTGAAGAAGAAAGCTGAAAACAGGATATAAGGCAAGCAATTAAATCTTTTTAATAAAGTGTAGTTAATGAGTTGTCAAATTTGGTAGAGATTATTCCGTCCTTCCCCTTTTTTTTCTTCTAAGGATAGGTAGGGCTGTCTTACTATCCTGGGGAAATGTCACACAATCACAAGAGAGGCAAATTAAATCAAATAAGGCCAGGCAGCTTTTGTGCAATCAGAAGAACAAAAATTAGAGCCCGGGGACCCAGGAATTCAGCTCAGATTGTTCAGTAGGTAACTTTGTACCTCTCCTTCTGGGCTTTCATTTATTCATGAAATATGGGTGAGCACCAGATGATCTCTAAGGTCCTCATAAGTCAATGTTTTGCTCATATTCTACACATTTATTTATAACTGTAGATATATGTAGCAGATAAGAACCAAACATTTAATATAGAATCCCAGCATCCCCATAATTAGCAATGTGATCTGGGTTAAGTTAATTAACCTCTGTAAGTATTAATGTCCTCCTTCGTAGAAAGGGCAAATATATGCATATCTCCATAGGATTTTGTTAGAATTAAATGATAGAATAGATTTAAGTTATTTGGAAAAGGGCCTGGAACATGGAAAGTGATGACTAAATATTGACTATTTATTTATTTATTTATTTATTTATTTATTTATTTATTTATTTATTTTTTGACTATTTATTAACATTCAGTTTCATGATCCAGCTTTTTAAACTACAATATATCCTAACCACCAGAGGGCGCTGCACAGAGAACGGCTAGACTTAAACTGGATGCCCTTACTGGCTGCTTGAAGCAATTGTCTCCCTGCTACCCAGAAATTTCAGCTCAGGTTGTTTGATCTCCATTTGCACCATATGCCAGTCTCAGTGACTGTGAGTGCTGCAGTTTGTTTTTGTCTAGGGTCTTCTACTTCTTGCATTATTGAGGAATCCTTAGGTGATAGAGTGCTCATTTAGAGCGAGTCTAAAATTAGAAGAAGAAAATTGAGTCTTACCACAGGTCAGTCACTACTTGATCATTGCAATAAATGTCCGTAATGGAAATGAAGACCTAAGCTACCATTCTTATTTTATGATGAGAAAGCTAAAACTCATACAGGTTAAGCTCTTTGCCTAAAGTAGCACAGCCAAGAAATGATAAAAGCGTAATTCAAAGCCATGGCTGTTTGACCCCAATGATTGTACTCCTTTGGTTTCACCATGCTGCCTCCAAAGCTGTGTCCGCATGAAAGCAGAAGATATGAAAGCACAAGATACCATGGAACAAGCCCAAAATGCCCATCATCTCCTCTACTACATAATTTTGTATTAGAGGAATTAGCTAATGTGGTCAGAGGCTAAATTGCAAATAGAGGCAAAAGGAAAGCTAAACCAAAAAAAAAAAAAAAAAAAAAAGGAAAGCTAAACCAATCCTTATTATATATCACAAAATTATAGACCTGGAAAACCTTGAAAAATATAATAGCTATCACGAACAAGACAACTTAGCAAAATGCAGGGTACAAAATTTGCCCAAAGAAGTAACTTACATGTATACAAACATAATCAGATGGAGGAAATAATGGAGGAACAGAGTCAATTTTCAATAGCAGAATAAAATAAAATGAAATAGAACACATGCACGAACTTAAAAAGAAGAGTAGAACACCTACACAGAGACACTTAAAGACATAGAAGTAAACTGAATAAATGGGACAACATTCCATATTTTTGGTTAGGATGACTCAATATAATAAAGATGTCAATTCTCCTTGTGTTAATTGTTTGATCCCAATGATGATAATATACTCCCTTATTCTCCCTGGAGCAAGACAAATTGATTATAGCATTCAGTTGAAAGAATTAAAGAGTAAAAGAAAAAGTGAAATTAGCAAGGAAACCCTTTAAAATGAGGGGTAATGGGGGGGGAGAGTTGATCTTTGCAGATCATTAAAACATAATATAAAGCCTCTTTGTTCAACAAAAAGTATAATACTGGTACACAAATAAAGAGGGAGACCAATAAAATGGAATGTAAAATCCAGAAAGAATAAAAATGAATGTGGAAATTTAGTATGTGATAAAGAGGGTATTTCAAAGCAATGAGGAAAAACAAACAAACAACAAAAAAAAACTTTTAAAAACCAAACAGACAACTGGTTACCCATAAATACAAACATAAAATTGTATCTATCTTTCATATTATATAACCAAATAAATTTAAAATGGCTTAGATATTTGAATGCAAAACTAAACGCTACATAAATACTCAGATAAAATGTGAATGGCTTCCTTTATAATCTGGGAACTAGAAAAAATGGTCTAGTATGACCAAAATCTGGATTCTCCTAAAGAGAAGTTTGATAAATTTGAGTACATAAGATTTATTTATTTTTAAGATTTTATTTATTTATTTGACAGGGAAAAAGAGAGCACAAGCAGGGGGAGCAGCAGGCAGATGGAAGAGGGAGAAGCAGCTCCCCACAGAGCAGGGAGACTGATGCTGGGCTCGATTCCAGGACCCTGGGACCATGACCTGAGCTGAAGGCAGACACTTAACCAACTGAGCCACCCAGGAGCCCCTGAGTGCGTAAGATTTAAAAGATAACTTTGTATGGAAAAAAATGAATTTCCAAAGGATTAGATAATTGGTCACACCTTGAGCAACTTCTCCTAGATGTTTGGTCTGTGAGGAAGAGCGTTTGTCAACAGTCTTAGAAGAGAAAAGCCTGCCTGCATTCCTTGATAGTCATAACCTCTTGAGAAAATTCCTATCAGATCAAGGATACTCCAAATAAACTGAAATTTCCTGTCTCCTTTGGTATTATCTACATACCTGAAGAATCTTTTGAACTTAATAGCTGAGCTTTCCTGACTTCTAAAATTTGGACATGTTTTGGTTGTTATTCCCTAGAGGCTAACATTACCTGTTGATTTATCTTAAACATGACATACTTTCTTCATTTCCAGTCCTGATATGGTGGTTGGCTGGAGATTGTGATGCGTCATTAAAAATGCAGGGAGTTTCATTGGTGATTTTCTTCTCTCCATGTTGCAAGAATTTTTATTCCTTCTTAAAGAGGAAAGAGATACCTCTCTCTAGGTGAAGGCCTATATCCAAAAGAGATAACCCAAGTAAAACTTTGGAAACAGCCCAACGTGAATATAAACATCCTTTGCAGATAGAAATGTCTAGTTCATGTGAAGGTGGTTAAAGCAAATCCTTTTTTTGGCAGACCTATTTCATGTTCATCCTGGGGTACACTGCTTGCAAAATCTTGAGATTCTATTCATGAATCCTTCTCAGTACAGATGATGGAGCCATCCTCCATATCATAAGGAACATAAAACATCATAGAAGGTCATTTTTTTGGAGCCCAAACAACCAAAAAGAATTTTAAAGTCTGTCAATTGCTTTATTTCCATTTAATATAGAACCATTCTTATTTTTTAAACTTTTTCCCAACACATCTGATGAGATTTGACATAAAAGAGAGCCTTCCAAAAACAGACTTGGATTCAAATCATAAAAGATTTATTTATGACTCAAGGACTAGGCATATGACCGCAGGACTGATGATTATTCGTGTGACTAGTTTTCTACCTTCCACTTATTACTTTTCACAGTCTCTTTATCTTATCACAAACTATGCTTGTAACTTAGATATTGACTTGGACCTTATAAGAAAGAATTTTGCTCAGCATTATCCAGCTTGATGGACAATTACTCATTTTTTTAACAAGATACAACTAAAGTCAGAACCATACATACCATCACTAGAAAACTCTTCCATTTGAAATTAACCCACTTTTGACACCATGATTTCACACCCTTCTAATTCATACTTTTCCTCTTTATCTAGAAGCATATTGTATTGGTTTTTGATTGCTGCTATGTCTGAAAAAAAAAACTTCACTGATTTAATGCTTAAAGCAACATAAATTTATTATTTCACAGTTCTGTAGATCAGAAGTCCAAGTTTGCTTGCCTGGTCTCTCTGTTCTGGGTTTCACAAAACTGAAACCCAAGTGTCATTCTGCTTCACTCCAGTTAGAAAGCTCTAGGAAGAATCTGTTTCCAAGCTCCTTTACGTTGCCAGCAGAATACAGTTCCTAATAGTTGTAGGACTGAGGCACCATTTTCTTGCTCACTGTTAGCTGAGGGAGCACATTTTGCTCCTAGAAGCCTCCCTTCAGTCTTAGAGGCAATAATGATGCCTTCTCACACATGGAATCTCTCAGATTTTTGCTGCATCCTTTTTACTCAAACCAGAGAAACTTCTCTGCTTTAAAGGGCTCATGTGATTATATTGTATGCACTGAGATAATCCAGGATACTCTTCCTCCCTTAGGGTCTGTAACTTTGATTGTACCTGCACAGTTCCTTTCACCACGTAAAGCAAGATATTCACAATTTCTGGAGATTAGGGCATGGGCATTTTTGGCCAGTCGGCGTGGGGAAAGTATTATTCTGTCTACCACACATGTCATTTTGGGAAATTCATTCCCATGCTCTAACCCATTTTGTACACTTATCTGTCATGGATTTAAGACAAGACTCAACTCATGGGAGGAGCTAGAATTTAGAACATGGTTTAGATTTAGAAAGAGCTAGAAACAAGGCAGAAGTTGAGAGGAGGGAAATTGGGCAGATGCTCTGGACTATAGATTATGGATATGGCCAGTCTGGTACTAGGATTAGGACGCTACACAGGCTCACCTTCACTGATGTTTGGAATTTGAGCCTAAATGACAGAAAAGGATACTAAGGAAAGAGCGACAGGAATGCATCAGATTTTATTTCTAGGGATCGCAACCTATAAATGGCCATGTCAATGTAGAGGATATACATGCTTTAGTCCTAATTGATACCTGAACTGGAAGGTAACGGAATTCAAGGTAAATTAAAGGTGAGTGGTAGACATCAGAATCTATCTCTGAGAACACGTGACTAACTGCATAAGTTAGAGAACTTTTGTCCTTTCCACAGTCCTCTTAAGACCAGATCTGACCTCATTATGTTTCCCTGTGAAGTCTTGTTTATTTTAAATAAAATATGTGGTTGATTAATACTAAATTTGTTTTGGGAAGCCCAGGTGGCTCAGCGGTTGAGCGTCTCAGAGCTTGATCCTCAGATCTGGGATCGAGTCCCATATTGGGCTCCTTGCAGGAAGCCTGCTTCTCCCTCTGCTTGTATCTCTGCCCCTCTCTCTCTCTCTTTCTCATGAATAAATAAATAAAATATTTTTTTAAAATACTAAACTTGTTTGCACTAGTCTGCAACTTACTTTTTTACCTACCACTCATTCTTCTAGAGACATGCTTCTCCTTAGAGTCATTCTCTTCTTAATTTTTCCTTGAGGAATTAAATCTAGTTATCTAAGGTAGAGAGCACATCAGACTCTAACTTCACTTTTCATCCTCACCTAAGGAGCTTTGTACAATGGCCGACACCATGGATACTAGAGAAACAATAAATGAAAAGCCTTCTGCCTTCCCAAAGGGAAATAGTCAAAATTCTTTCACCACTAGATCTTCCTACATGGTTAATATTTCAGCCCAAAGTAGCAGTTCCCTTCTTTCATCAGCCTTCTCAGAGGTGCAGTTAGCAAAGATTTCTTAAATTTTTTTCATTAGCAGGAGGAAAATCCCAATTAATGTCTCTTAGTCCTCTGTGTGGTGACAGCTATTATGGTTTTCCTGTGCAATGACCATTTCCCCCATTTCTGATAATATCATCTTGATTTTCTTTAAGGAAAAACATAGTCCTACTCTTAGCCTATATTGTTAGGATAGAGCTGATCTTACTCTGACTTCAAAGTATGAGTGTTTGAGGTTTGGCCAATCAGAACCAAAGATTCTTAATTCTCCATTTCAGAAGAAGGGGAACAGGGAAGCCGGTGTGGCACAGTCCGTTAAGCAGCAGGCCCTTGGTTTCGGCTCAGGTGGTGATCTCAGGGTCATGAGATAGAACCCTGCAAAGGTTTCCATGCTCAGTGTGGATTGTGCTTAAGATTCTCTGTCTCCCTCTCCCTCTGCCCCTCCAGCTTGTGCTCTTTCTCTCTCTAAATAAATATATACAATTAAAAAAAAAAAAAACAAGGCATGGGAAACAAAGTAGTTCTCTTTCTGTTGGACTTAAGAATTGTGAGGATATGAATTGAGGCATTAGCATGGGGGAAGGAGAGTTCAGGATCTTCTCCACAAGGTAATCATGGCAGAAATGGACCCAAGTTAAGTTCCAGCCATGTAATTTGAGCTCTTGGATTCAGCCAGCCTGCCTTCAGATTTTCTAGGTTTGTAAGCCAAAAAATTTTCTTTTATCCTTTGATCAGTTTGAATTGAGTTTCTGTCATTTTTAGCTAAAAGCATCCTGACCAACGCACAACTACACATCTCATGGTACTATCTCTTATCCAAACTGTAATTAGATCGTTAGATCGTTATATTTATATCTGAATGTTCTTCTCTACTGCCTAATTGGAAACATCCTGGGAACAGTAAGAGGCTTTGTTTGATACATTGCAATAACCTTAGCACCCAGATTTAGTGTCTGACATATAGCCCAACCCTTGCCCCCACTCTGCATATATATTTTAAGAATGGATGGGAAATGATTGACATTTTCTTTGCTTTTTTTATTTTCAATTGTATTTTCTTAGAGTTTTTGTTTTAATTGCCTCCATTGTTCCTTCCTACTACAGAGGGATTGGAATGGGAATCCAAATATCACTTGAAGTCAGAAGCAGAGGAAATGACTGCCCCTAGTTACTCAAATCAACTCCCATTATCTGCCAGCCACATTATTATATTCATTTAGGCAAGGCAACAAAATCTACTTTCAGGAAAAGAAAAGAAAAGAAAACAAAAATTAGTGAAGCTTAAAACATAACATAATCTCAAAAAATTGTCCTAATTCAGTTCAGGTACTGCCTACAAAATACAGACTACAAAATATCTGGACTTTCCCCATCTTTAAGACATCCAGATGGCCAAGAGACACATGAAAAGATGCTCAACATCTTTAAATCATCTCATAATCAGAGAAATGCAAATAAAAACTATAATGAAATATCACCCCTCACTTGTTAGAATGACTAAAATCAATAACATGAGTAACAAGTGTTGGCAAGGATGTGGAAAAAAAGAAACACTCCTGCACCGTTGATAGGAATACAAATTGGTGCAGCCACTATGGAAAACGGTATGGGAGTTCCTCAAAAAGTTAGAAATAGAACTACCCTACAATCTAGTCAGCACACTACTGGGTATTTGCCCCCCCCCCAAAAAAAAAAAACACTAATTCAAAGGGATACATGTAGCCCTACATTATAGCAGCACTTACAATAGCCAAATATGTATTATATATATTATATACATATATAAAATGGAATATTACTCAGTCATCAAAAATTAAATCTTGCCATTGCAATTACATGGATGGAGCTAGAGAGTATAATGCTAAGTGAAATAAGCCAGTCGGAGAAAGACAAATACAATATTGTATGATTTCACTCATGTGTAGAATTCAAGAAACAAAACAAATGAGTAAAGGAGAGAGAGAGAAAAAAAACAAGAAACAGACTCTTAACTCTAGAGAACAAATTGATGGTCCCAGAGGGGAGGTGGGGAGGTGGGATGTGTGTGAAACAGGTAATGGGGATTAAGAGTACACTTATCGAGATGAGCACTGAGTCATGTACAGAATTGCTGAATTACTATATTGCATACGTGAAACTAATAGGTATGTATGCTAACTATGCTGGAACCAAAATTTAAAAAAAGAAATTTTCCAATCTTTGAGAGAAGAATTTCTCAGACAGGTGCTGCTTGAGACCATTCATGCTTTGGCTCACATGCTGAATGCATTGTCTAATAAATATTCAAATTTCCTTTATACTTTGTTGATGACAGATTTGCTAAATGAATCTCTGGAAAATTACCTTCAAAAAAAGCAGTGTATGCCTTAAGCTCTCCCATAGAAATATTAATGAAATCCCAGGTTCCTGTTACCTCTTTGACCAGCCATCAGGTCCCAGGTATTATTATAAATCAGTCATTCAATAACAACCTGTTTGAGATCCTTTGTGGATGAACTCTCCAAATCACAACTGCTTATAATTGGAATTTTAAATTCTAAAGAAAAAAAGCTCTATTCCCATCATTAACTCATTAATTAAGCCCCAAATTTCTAGAGTCAGCATGTTTTTAATCACCACATTGTATGCCTTTAATCCTGAGGCACAGAACAGTGCCCAGTACTCACATTTTTGCAAGTAGCCTTTTCTTTAACATTGGTTTTAATTTAATATGGGGGAAAAAAAAACAAGTTTGGGGTTATTAACCTCAGGGCTTAAAAAAATACCATAATGGTTTATCAACAAGTTGACAAGTTTTTTATTATAACTAATTTTCACAATCTTCCCCATATTTTGGCCACTGAATTCCAAAGGCCAATGCAATTAGAAATTGAAGTTTTACTTACCAGACTGAAGGAGGAAGGAGACACCCTCTGGAAGCATTGTGCTAGCTCAGACCACCTCACGCCCCCTTCAAAATCTGTCAATGCCCAGCGAATCAGAGCCCTACAACAATGATTCCATGTGAGGAATGGCCAGTTAAAATCACCCCAGTCTTCTGTATCACATACAGAGTTCTCTTGTCTGCCAACATGAATGGTTGCTATCATTACATCAGCCTCCAGTGACTTCAATACATGAATGGCTAGCTTACGGTCCAAGAGTGGATGGGCTTTTCTGTCTTTTTTCAGAGGCATCTGCCAACCAATGGGAACAAGGAGACAAAGCTATCTTTAAGCATTCTGCCCCACGCAATGAATAGGCAATGTCTAAAAAGCTCAAGATGAGACTGTGAGAACATGAAGGACACCCATAGACTTCTGAAAACCTCCTTCCAGTAAGAGAGCTCTTCTCATATATAGGAATGAAAGTAAATTGAACTGAAAGCAGAGCTGTGTCTACTTGACTTTGAAGGAGAAGCTTAATAGAAAGGAGTGGTGGAAACAATTCAAGAAGCTATAAGGGCTCAAGGGTGCCTGTTATTGGTGAATGGCCCAGTTTACTCAAAGCGAGGAGAAAACTCCCGATATCTAGCTTTTTTACTTAGAATATGTGAGCTCCAGTTCTGACTCAAGCACTCTTTTGTTTTGTTTTATTCCATTTTTAGTACTATTCCACTATCAAAACAATGGCAGCTCATTACAGATAATTAGACAAAGAAAAGCATGAAAAAGTGGAAATCCATCTATAATCCCAGTGAACACAGGGAATTACTGTCATCATTTCTGTAACATTTCTTTCCAGCTTTATACCTATTATTTTGTGTTTATCTAGGTGACATCAGGCTGACAATATTAAAGTCTCTTTATTTGATATCTATTTCTATATCCTGCCTTGTATTATTAGCCTTTCTTTCATAATACTAAAAGCACCAATATAGCATCATTTCAGTAGTAGAAAAGTAGTACCAATAATTTCTAGAATTCTATAGATGTTTTGTAATTTGCTTAGTCACATCCTTAGTAATGAACATTTTGATCATCTCTAAACATTCTAGATCATACAAAATACGGCAATAAACACCTTCCCATAACTCCAACATAGATATCTCTGTGTCACTCCAAGTGACATCCCTCTAAGGAGTGTCTGCTTTGCTGCCACGTCCATTCGAGACTCATTGCCATAATGAGCCATGGGCTGGTGGAGGAAGGAGGGGGATACTCCACTTCAGATGTGTTTGATTAGGAGAAAAGATGAAATCTACCGATTGACACAAAAAGAGAAGCTCTGTTTCTTAAGCAATGGAAGTATAGTTGACACTAGATTATAGCCTTTGAAAAAGTATATTGTCATTGAGATGTATATATTAAAAGCTCGTTTAAAATAAAGTCAGATTTATTCCTTTGGATCCAAAGACTGAATACCCTAACATACTCCAAAATATTTAAAATACTTCACATGAAATAATGAGAAGAAGATATCGGTTTATCTATTGTTTCTTTTTTTTTAATTTATTTATTTATGATAGTCACAGAGAGAGAGAGAGGCAGAGACACAGGCAGAGGGAGAAGTAGGCTCCATGCACCGGGAGCCCGACGTGGGATTCGATCCCGGGTCTCCAGGATCGCGCCCTGGGCCAAAGGCAGGTGCCAAACCGCTGCGCCACCCAGGGATCCCTTATCTATTGTTTCTATTCATTGGTGCTATATGGGGTCTTTTTTTTATGGAATTTTTATATACCATATTTCAAAGCTAGTTATAGAAAGGACTAGATAGGATTCTACTGGCCCCTAGTAAGTTTTTCCCTCATTCCACCAAGTTCTCCACTGAATTCAAGTACCACAGCAATTAGCAAGTGGCTAAAGATTCCTTTATATGTTTGTTTTCCCCTTGGGGTAGGAAATGTGCCTTAGAAGGAGTACACTTGGGCAGCCTGGGTGGTTCAGCGGTTTAATGCCGCCTTCGTCCCACGGCCTGATCCTGGAGACCTGGGATCGAGTCCCACATCGGGCTCCCTGCATGGAGCCTGCTTCTCCCTCTGCCTGTGTCTCTGCCTCTCTCTCTCTCTCTTCTCTGTCTGTTATGAATAAATAAATAATCTTAAAAAAAAAAGGAGTACACTTAAATGACATAGAAAGAGAAGAAAAATACCTGGCTAATTGCCATGCACAGTGAGTGACCCATTGCCTGAAAATGGAAAGAGTGACCACAGGAATTTAGTTTGAACTACTTTCTACCACCACTAAGCCTGAACATGACAGATGTAGGGGAAGCCAACAGAAAGAGGAAATTCTGGTCAGACACACATTGACTCATTTGATAATTTACTTCCTCAGATAATTTTCTTATTCAGTCAGAAGTCTCATAAAAGATAGGTAAAGATGGAGCCAAATCCTTAGTATTAAGAAATTAAGTGGTCAGGCATGGCCCAGAAGTCCAGTTGACCAGAGAGAAGGGATCTTATCATGCTTATTAGCCGTAAGCTAGGTGAACAGAGCTGTTTGTAGACATTTCTGCTCAAATGACCACATTTTTCTGAATATGCAATGAGGCCAAAGACACTCGTTATCTCCGTCAGAAAGGAGGGTAGGTCCCTAAATTCACATTAAAAATATGAAAGGAGTCACATCTGGAAGACTTGGGCCCCACCCAAGGCTCATACTTACAATCCTTTGACAATCCACCCCTTCTCTGGAGCCCACATGGAAGCTGTCAGAGCAAACCCACAGAGGATTGGTGACGATGGGCTGGACACATCCAGGACTCTCCCAGATATGTCCTATTAATCAATACAAAGCAACTGGAACTCTGATGCAAAGCAGTCTGGAAATGAAAATCAATTTTTTTTCAGCCTATAAGTTACCAAAAAAGGGGGATCACCCCCAAAGATGCTCAGTAGTTGATTAGTGGTTAAAAGAAAGAACAGAGTTCTATTTTTGTTTTCATTTTTGCTTTTAATCCTAAGGGCTATTTTGTTCTGAAGTGGAAAGAGCTTCTGAATATTTGAACCATCTGCATAGAGAGAACTGCCCTAAATGTCACCCAGAACTTTCCAGTATTTTAAAAATCCAATGCACCTAGATCCCAAATTGAATAGGGCATAATGTAATCTTTTTTGCTTTCTTTCACAAAATTATAAATAAATCATGACTTCTAGATAAGCAAAATATGGTGACTTATAATCAAATACAACCACAGTCCTGTGAAACTGGAACTTTTATATGCATACACACTAGTTATGGTGCTACAGTCTAGTTGATAAGATGGTAAGCTGTTCACATTAATTGCTGTAATTGATGTAAAGAAAATGAACCGAAGTTTTGGTTTTTATTCCTTTTGATGTATTACAATTTCAACATCTACAATAATGGTCCGGCTCTCTCATCATATCATTTAGATGAGAATAAAAGACACAAAATATAAAAATCAAAGTTGCAAGACTTCAACTTTGGAATTGGCAAGGCTAAATAAAACAGGAAGCCTTCTCTAAGGCACCTACCATGCTGGTGCTTTCCAAGTTGTAATTTTCAGTACAACATGTAAAAGACTATTTTCATATGAGGCATAGCCTGAGATGGGAAACGGTACCCCAAAAAAGTTGTCTGTCACTAGAGATGCTAAAGAAGGGAGGAAGGACAGTGTGTCAGGTTCCCTTGTGGGTGGTAATTTCTGCATTGATCAGAAACTGAACCAGATGGACTCTGCCAATAGAAGATGAACTGATTCTACTCTTTAAACACTATCGGCGCAGAAACATAAAGATATTGCATTCACATTGAAAACATTCAAGAATAATTATTTTTAAGCTAAGATCCTTGACTATCTCTCCAGGGTGCAGACCTCCTGCTCTACTATTAACCCTTTCCCTGCAGCCAACATCTCCAAGATCAGCAGGTCACCTCCATGTCTAAGATTACTGAGTTCTACTTATGGAACCTTATCTCATTCGTACTTTCTTTTGCAATTTACTCATCCCACCAATATTTAGTTGATATCTATTGCTTTTCCCTGGGAATCCTACCATTTAAAACAGAGGAAGGCCACTGCCTCATGATATGTACCCATTACCTAAGCAGTCTGTAAGCTCTTCCCCCTGGGTTTCCCCAGCTTCTGGAGGACTTGGAACAATCACAAAACATAAAGGCCTGTCCCGTAGATGAAGTTATGATTTTCAGAGGGGACAAGGGCAGAGTGTCAAGGGTACAGGTCATCCAGCTGAAGGCAAAATAGTACAAAAGAAGGAAGATATAAGACATCAGTATCTTGGGCCCACTGAACAAGTAGCTAGGAGTCAGAGCCTGTGGTCAGAGGGAAGAAAAAAAGGTTATTGAGAAGTGAATCATGTTCAAATAAGCTCAACTGTCCAAATAACTCTAACTAGCACTGTCTAGCTCTTGGATTCCTTGTCTAGGCAGCCCTATTTTATTCCCCATTACCCCATTCCAGAATCTTAAACCTACGAGCCTAAGTTTATGTTCAAACCCAACTGCAGATTAATTTCTCCTTTAGAACTTCATACCAACCAATCTTTCCCACCTCTCTGACAATACTTTAAGGTTTTTGACTTAAGATACATAGAACAAAATAGATAGGTCAAATACCCTTGAGACAAATAGTACATGGTTGAATTTTTTCTTAATGTCAGTGAAATATCGGGACACCTGGAGAGCTCAGTGACTGAGCGTCTGCCTTTGGCTCAGGTGGTGATCCCAGAGTCCTGGGATCAAGTCTTTCATCAGGCTCCTTTCTCCCTCTGCATGTGTCTCTGCTTCTTTCTGTGTCTTTCTTGTGAATAAATAAATAAAATCTTTTTAAAAAAATAATCATATCAGTGAAATATCAAATGATATACTACAAAAGCACACATAGCAGAAAGACATAAAGAGGAGAGCAATCAGACTGGGTCCTGTTTGTAAGGAATCAGGGGTCCTAATTAGACAATCAAAAAGGAAAGAGGAGGTATGAAAGAGGGCAGGCTGGGCACTCAGAAACAAATTTCTCTGATGTAATTTTTGTGATGTTAGGAAAAAATACTTTTACTTTAGACCAGACACATAGAGGTACTCTATGGAATTTCAAATGTTCAGGCACTCTGTAGTTGAACATCTCAGAGGGAATTTGAGAATCTTGTGCTAATAGTAAAGGTCTGAAGGATAAAATAGTGAATAAATAAATGAATAAGCAGGGGAATATTAGAGATCATGTGATCCATAGCTTCGTGTGTGTGTGTGTGTGTGTGTGTGTGTTTGTAAATGCATGTCAAAATCTTGTTTAGAAGTTCCTTAGGCAAAATATCACATTATTAGTGATATTTTAGGATACCTATATAGTGGGTGGCTTTGGCTAGAATAAACATTGAAGATTACAATTCTTGCCTAGTAATTCATATGTCATGAAGTAATGAGTATTTTAGTGGGGTAAAAATTTGAATGAGACGTCTGTGAAACAGTTGTGAGTCAGGAGGGAGTCAAATGTGCAAACATGAGTCACTTTGCTAGAGAGTGAGTCTCACTAACCCATAGGTCCTTACTTCTGTATGTATTCTTATTTCCTCCATTTTGCATTTCTAATGCCACAGGTTTACTGATGTAGAGGAAATATCATTTTTCTGTGTAAAAAAAAAAGTCAAAAAATGACTCTGACAGTGAATAAGCAAGAAAAATCAAAACTTCTACAGACATAAAGAATAAGTAAAAAAAAAAAGATTTAGATAGATTTCCTTGGAAGAAAAGTAGAATTATTATATAAATTAAAGAGAATGATATCAAAGGTGATGGTAGTTAGAATATCTAACATGTTCACCAAAAGTATTCCAAAAAATACTTTTGTGAAATTATCTTAGCAAATGCTCTATCTGATACAAACAAAAATTTCTTATTCAGTGAGAGATAAAATAACAAAAGGTAAAAAGCTAATTAACTTGGATTCTGAGGCTATTTTAGAGGAAATATGATTTAAAAGGAATAGAATTAACATTTTTATAAATAGTTATATATAATTATTATTTATGTGTATATAATTGTTAACATTATAAAAACTCTTTTAATTTTTCTGATATGCTGCACCTTATAGAGAAAAATTTTTGCAAAGTTTTTTTGAGTATATAGAAATTTTCAAAGCCTTGACACTTTCTTTTTATGATTGTCATAGCTTTGGATAATGCTACTATTCTCTGAAATGTTGACAAATATGAGGAGAATATCTACCAAGATGATCAGAACAAATTTAGTATGGTTAATTAAGAATATTTCATCCCCATTCACTGTATTTGTTTATTGACCAAACATTAAATACTCGTTTATGTCAGTTACTGAGTTTCTACAGTCCTGTTTCTTTGATGGTTAGAGTTAAGAACAATTCAATATATTTTAACAAAAATGTGTTCACCACCAACAATGTACCAAATACTTTGCTAGGTGCTGGAAATATAGCAATGAATTTTATGTCCCTTTATGGGCAATATTCTAAAAAAAATTATCTGGTTGGAATAGTTGGTGTTGATCCACTAAAGAGAAGCTATCCCACAATATTTCCTTTGTGAATCACTATTACCTATTTATCAGTGGTAAAGAATCCTCATTCCACTAAACCTCATCTTCTTTGGCAAGCACACTGATAGGCATTCTCTCTTACCACTATGGACACTGGCAACCACAAGTGGAGATTTGGAATGTCTAGGATGACCATCATCGGAAGGCTCATGCCTGATAGCTCTGAGGTCATTCAACATTACCATGGAGATAGAGTTGTATTTTTTTCTCTTGAACCACATGCAGAAAGGTATATCATCATTCCAGTTATTTGCTGCCTTTCTTTTAAGAAGATTATGAATCCCCTTCTCTTGCCATGAGACCTGTAGAGACTCTCCATGGTAGGAACATACTAAACACCCCACTGAGGCAGTCTTGGCCAGTTAACTTTTTGTCCAATAAATGAATTGTGTGTGGTAGCTACTTGTGTGCCATGCAAGCAGAAACAGTAAGAACTGTCACATGATTACCACTGCCCAAATAGGAAGTGCCCCTTCAGCTTGTATCTCAGAATGAATAAGTTTAAAGCAGAGATGCACCTGACCTACACAGACAATGGGATGCGAGACCTAAAACTTAATTGCTAGGATCCACCAAGATTTGGAAATCGTTCCTGTAGCATTGCAAAGTGAAAGCTAACTGACAAACCACATAAATAGACATTTACATGTTACTAGTAACATGTAATAAAACCAAATTTTATATTAAAAATAAAATTTTAAAATAAAACCAAATTTTATTAGTTTGTGGTTGTCCTCATTCCCTTTTTTGTTTTATTTTTTTTGTTTTTAATTCGTTAATTAACATACAGTGTAATATTAGTTTCAGGTGTACAATATGGTTGATGCAACACTTCCATACACCACCTGGTGCTCATCACAACAAGAGCACTCCTTAATCCCAGTCGCATATTTAACCCAACTCCCCCTCCCACCCTCCACCGCCTGCCACCCACCCCTTCTCTGGTAGCCGTCAGTGTGTTCTCTATAGTTAAGAATTTACTTGGTTTGTCTTTCTCTCTCTCTTTGCCCTTTGTTCATTTGTTTTGTTTCTTAAATTCCACATATGAGTGAAATCATATGGTATTTGTCTTCCTTTGATTGATTTATTTTGCTTAGCATTATACTCTCTAGCTCCATCCATCATCGTTCCTATTTTATTTCACTTTTAGTGAATCCTTTGATCACTCTACCATTAATGGTAAGATGCCATCTCTTCCTCTTGAGGCTTCCATCCTAACTCCATCCTTATCCTCCAAATTACATGAAAGCCTGGGCAGTATAGTCTGTTCCATGCAAAGAGGACCAGCCCTTAAGCAGAGAGAAAACAACATCAACAATAAAAAAAAAAACAAAAAAAAAACCACCAAAAAACTCCAATAAGTTCACTAACATCCATGATCTCTTTACTGTCCCAGGATGTAGCTCTTAAGCATTACTTCCATCTGTCTAATGGATGTTTGTCCACAGACGCCATGTTGTAGTTGTTGTCCTAGAACTCTCTCCTGGGTACTCTTTTATTTCATACTCACTTATTCAGCCACAATTTCCTCAAAATGCAATCACATGCTGTGCTGGAAGTAACCTTGCTTCTCCAGCCTTGGGCTTCATGTTGAATTTAGGTCACCAGGACACATAGTCCTTGCTTCATGAGGAGTTTCCTTCACATCATGGTGTCCTTTTAGTTAGGGGACCTCTTTTTATCCATCATGAGATATTTATCAAACATCGAATGACAGAAACTGTTTCAGATTAGTTCTATGACCCAAAAGGAAGTGGTCCTTTTACAGACATTCTGAAGCCCCCATGACATCCTGTCATTCCCTCACATAATTAAAAGTCCACTCTGGAACAATCAGAAGACAAAGAGTGGTATCATCAAGATGAACAATTATGTGTCTCTGCATGTACAAGGATGGGTATGGAAGCTACCTTAAATTTTAAAAGTTACTTTCTCATATTGATACATGTCACTCCTGTTATCTTGCAAATGTCACTACTGCATGTTCAGCTTTTAGCAGGAAACCTGGCATGTGTTATATGTTCAACAAATAGTAATATGAATGGGAGAAATATCAATTACAAAGTAAGTCAATAAGATCAGAAATGGACTAGAATTTTCCCACTCCACAGTTTCCTGATTTTCTATTTCTTCAAGTTTCCCTAACTCTTGCAACTTAGTACCTAAGATCTTTGAGAGGGCATTTCAGAGACAGGGAAACTCAGACCCAGTCTTAGAGTATTCATAAGGGCCCTCCGAAAAACTTTAATAAATGATACAACTGGAAGATAAAATATATTAAGAAATTTTTATTCTATTTGTGTGATATTGTCAAGAATGTCTCTTGCTTTCTCATCTTATAATTTAAAAAAATTGATTTCTTCATTTACATGTATAATAAAAGAATAAAAAATACCTATTAGCCAGTTTTGTCAGATGACAAAACACTCAAGGTGCTTTAGGGCTTGAAAACACATATGTCTAACTACATCATTAAAATCAGTAGATAATCATAAGTTTTCCAAGTCTTTCTGATCTGCAAACAATACTGTGAGACAGGATGCATTTCAATTAACATTTTTATTTCTTTGCTCCAAATCCAAAATTGTATGGTATTATATATACATGGTAAAAAATATACTTCAAAAAATTTGAAAATTTTTATAATTACTTCATTTTATTCCATTCCCTGGACTTTATATTTACATTAACAATTTTGACTGAAAGAATGACTAGCCAAAAGTCCTGGATGAACTATAAGAAACAACTGGCCAGCCATGAGCTAAAATATATACATTGTCACATGTGTAGGATCCCTATTGTTATTCATGTCAAGACCTCTTAGGTGTTGACAAACAATTGTGTTTTATTATTTTTATTAAAGATTTTTTCTAAGAGCTGTAGCATCTAGCTAATGTTTTGGAAGTGAAAAAATTTAGAATCCAACATCTGTATCTTAGAGGCTAATTGTGCAACTTTGGGCCAATGACATCAGTTCTCTGGGCTGTGATTTTTCACATTTGTAAAATAACAATAATAATACCTAATTCAAGAGGTTTCTGTGTAAATCAGTAATAATACATGTGTATTATGCACAACACTTTGATTGCAAGATGCAGGAAGTGTAAGACAAGAAACATTTATTTCAGTTAACCAAGCCACAAAAACAAAACAAAACAAACAAAATGCCACAATGGAATCTGTGGATTCAAACCGTTAGATTGTTATTCTGACTTCTACATTTGCCTCTTTTTACAAGGAGCTGTGTTCTTTCAAGCTAACTCTCCTCATGGGGTTAAAAACAAAGTTACAGCCAGCTATGAGTTTATATTCTCAATTTAATGAATAGAAAGTTCTTTTCAGCCAACTTCAGTTAGAAAAATCCTGGGGAAGAAAGTTGATTCGTCTCACTTATGTCACATGGTCATTTGGGGACCACTCAAATGTCTGGTGAATGGAATCCATCATATGAGTAGCCCAGTTTTAGTGATATGTCCAGATCTATGATATGAAAAATGTTATCTTCAAACAAAAAAGGGGGAAAAAAGGTGTGAGACAGACCAAAATTAAGTAGCAAAATAGCTTGTTCATCATTTAGAGTATCTGGTATAATATCAGCTAACTTCTCAAAAATGATAGCTAATATTCGTGAAATTAACTTACATTTCTGGGATTGACCATTTAGTTAGCTTAATTTTGGTCTTTGGGCCACTCATGTTTGTTCACAATGGTAAGCTGAGAGGGACCCTCAGTAGGTTCAGTGCAGCATCCATGGCCACTAGGTTAAGAGCTTCCCCTATTGATGGTACATCATCTTTATCTCCAAAGGGCTCCTTCTGTTTGAGATTCCGATGCACAGATTTGAAAATGAGACATTTACAAAGGACTCCATTATTGACCCTCTCATTCAGAGGCAAAGTGAACTACAATCTGCTGGGAAATGCTGAGGTCATTTTGACACACCCAGCAGTAATGAAAAAAAAATCATTCCAGCTTTGTCACTTGCTAGCTGTGTGCCCTTTAATGAAGTTATGAACCTGTCTGCCTCCAAGGGTTACATAGGGATTGTAATAATGCCTAGATGTTCACAGAGTATTTTTGGTCAATTAAGTGAGTTAATGTACGTGCAGGACTTAAAAGAAAATGTTGAGATTGTTATTAATAATAGTACCATCATAGATTTTTTTTTCTGAATAATAAATCTCAATTCCAGTATTTCAGTGCTTCTATACAAAGACTATCTGATTATTTGCAGAAAGGCACCATAGTTCATTATTCATCATATTCATGCCTTAAAATAACAGTCAATATCTGGATGAGAAAATAAAATCATAAGTTCTTTATTGATCTATGTTCTTCTAAATGTCTATATGTTTGAGGCCTTTTAGACAAAATGCTTAGTTATTTTGTGTCTGTTTTGTCCAGAAGCTTGGCATGATGTTGACTTTATCAAAGTCAAAAAGAAAAGTACAACTGTTGTTAGTTTTATAATGTTCCTCTTTTGCTGATGTGTTTGAAAACACAAACGATAAACTAATAAACCCAATAGAGGTTTGATAGAAGAGATCAATATGATACTGTGCTGTCTTTCTCAGATCCTCCTTTTCATTTGCTGGCATATCCTGATCCCAGCTTCTCTGAGGGTCAACTGCTGATGGCTCATAAGTTGCCCCCTTTTTCAGAGAATATGCCCCCGTCAGCTGCTCCAGCTAAAGAATTATGCCCATCCCCTGGGGGCAGCTCAATGCCAGGCTGACTGCTGGTGTATCTAAAGGGGGATCCCCTTGCCTTCAGCAGGACAACACAAATAAGTGGCTAAGGATTCATAGACTATCTTCTGTGGATCAAGCTACATTTTATCTGAGATCACTTTCTTGATCAGCACTTTCCCCTGTTCTGCTTCATTCTTTTTTTTTAAGATTTTATTTATTTATTCATGATAGACATGGGGGGGGGGCAGAGACACAGGCAGAGGGAGAAGCAGGCTCCACGCCGGGAGCCCAACGTGGGACTCGACCCGGGTTTCCAAGATTGTGCCCTGGGCCAAAGGCAGGCGCCAAACCGCTGATCCACCCGGGGATCCCCATGTTCTGTTTCATTCTTTATGAACTTTTCTGCCAATGCATCTCCTCCACAAGAATTAGGGTCTCAGATTCAACTCCCAGGGAACCTTGCCTAAGACAATATTACAAAAACCTGTACTGTCAAAGGAACCTGCAGGATAATTCAAAGTTACCAACCTATCTCTGAGATTTTAGAAATGCAGATTCCTAAGGAAAAAAAAAACCCATGGAATTAATAATATGGAGAGCAACATAGGAGATGATCATGAAACAAGATAATGCCTCAAGCATTAGACATGGCATATCCTGAACTTGATAAATAAGGTTTAGCAGTTGCTGTTTGTTGGCTTCTTTGTTGACTGGTTTGGTAGATCTGCTGCTGACAAATGTTCATTATTCACGTCCTCTACTTTTTTGGGGGGAAATAAGTCATTGTGTGAGGAGTTGGAGATGTACAGTTCTCTATCTCACA
Organism: Canis lupus familiaris; assembly: GCF_011100685.1. Lineage (NCBI taxonomy): Eukaryota > Metazoa > Chordata > Mammalia > Carnivora > Canidae > Canis > Canis lupus. The sequence continues at coordinate 20,879,716 of NC_049234.1, read as the reverse complement.
ATGCCTTTGCAGAAGGCAGGGCATCCTTTGTCTGATCCAGAACCCTGGGTTCTGTTAGTTGATCGATACTTAGTCAAGCAGCCTTTTAGTCCTGGACTTTGAAGCTTAAGATAGCTGCTAACAAGTGGATGGCTAGACTTCATTCATGACAGCTTATGTGGTGTCCTGCAGTAGGAGTCAAAGATAGTGCCTAGGAATTCCAGCAGTGTCTAGGAGCAATGGTGACAACAACCATCATGAAAGAATTGACCCTACTGTTTAGATATATGCTCATTTAGTTTCTATCTGTGCACCATATGTAATCCTCCATTTTTCATTAATTATATGAGCTCCCTATTTTCCCCAAAAAGTCTCTTTCCAAGTAAAAATAGTACAGTTCCTCTCTCTTGCCTAAAATTTAAAAAAAATCATTGACACAATACCTGACATAGATTTTCACAATGTCAATCTTTTATGTAAGCCAAACTATATGTTTATAAGTATGAAGAAAAATAACAAAATAATATAGATTAAAACAATGAATTGACTATCATAATGGACTGACTAACTTGACCAACTTTTATTCTACTCTCTACTTTTTGCTGCCATGGTTGAAGTGTTCACCTAACAGAGCACCCACAATATACTAGGCACAGACAGAAATGAACAAGAATCATGGGCCTGTCTCATCTATCACAGAGGTTTACAAATGTCAAAAAACTTAGCAATTAAGTAAAACTTTGCTCACAATTTTGGGGAAGTGTTATCGATGCAAATATAGGGCTAAATAATGAAATATAACAGTAGGACTTAACTCAGTCCAGATAAAGGTATGTAGAGATGATCTCTCTGAGTCCCACATAAGCTGTGGCTTGCTGCATAAGGTACACAAAAGGAACGGCAGACTGACCCCTCAGGGGAAAAGAAGTCAGTGCTAGCACAGGAAAGGAACTAAGAAAAAGCCAGCATGGCTGGAGTAGAGAGGAGGGCGGATGGCATGAAATTGGTGTATGGTGCTAGCCAGGAATTCTGTAGGCCTTAGACACCACTTTAAGAACTTTTCTTAGGTTTGTGAAAGTCAGCTATCCCTTAAAGAACCATATAATCAGGCTACTTTAGTCAGAGTCGTGGCTCGTGATTAAACCAGATGCATATTTGAGTAAACAGTCTTGACCACCAAATAATTGGAGATGAAGAGAAAAAGTGGAATTGGGCAGGTGTCTGTACTGAATCATCAGGAAAGGGAAGAGCAGCAAGAGAAAATTTAGTCAGAGGGCAGGATCAAGAAACAGAGCTCCTCCCTTAGACCAGCAGGCTGAGAAGAGGTCATGAGGAGGAGAATGCATTTATATGGTAAACTGGACAGGCAAATGCAATCTGCTGGCCAAAATAAGGCCAGAGAATCAGATGAAGGGGACAAGGAAAGGCAGGAGCAAAGCCAGGTCCTTAAGCAGCAAGGAAATAAATCCCAGTAGGGCAAAGCCTCCCTGTAGAGGGAGGTCTGCCTCATGCATGCACTGGGCCTCTTTGGCCCACAATGGTTCACCACAGCCTGAAAGGGTCCACCTCTTCAGGGACTGAGGCTTCCTGGTGGGTGGCTGAGTTGCTTCAGTGCCTAAGTTCATCATCGTAGCCCTCCTCCTACTTCTTATCTCTGCCTGCCTTATCCCAGTTGATCATCTAAGCCAGGGTTTCCACAGCAGAAAATATCAAACACACACGCACACACGCGCACACACACTGAAAAGCTAAGAAATTAGAAATTGCTGACATATTCCAAGCTGCTCTTTCAGAAACTTCTAGAAAATAGGAGCAAAATATTGAAGAAGGCTGAAATTTATGGAAAAACTGAAGTGTCTGAATTCTCTGCTTACTTCCACTGCTTCTTAATTAGATGTGCCAAGTTGGGAAAATAAAAGCCTTCATTATCTTCGTATCAAAGACAGACAGAGCTGTGCAAAGAATAACAAACGTGAGCAAATAAACGAAAGATTCTAGGAAGAAATAAGTGAAATAAATGATGTGTTTGGGGGAAATAAGGAAATAGACTTACCGGTGGATTAAAATTAGAAGATAACAGTGAGAGAACGTAAACACTTAATTTGTGAGAATGGAATTAAGAAAAACAATGATATTAATTGTAAATTGAATGTCAGGGAAAATGTGTTGGCAGCATGGACTAATTGGATTGTCGAAGCTAATCTCCCAAGGGAAGGGGTGGACGTTCATCTTGCATATTAGAGGCGAAATTCTCGCTGGCAGGAGTTAGGATAAAATGACCTAATAGGTCTTTTCCAGCTCTGATTTCTATCATTTGGCAAGACAAACCAAGTCAGGAGTTACACAATTAAGCATCCCTGCTGAAAAAATAAACACAGAACTATCAAATAATGCAGATGCTCCCCACCCCCTCGTCCCCATTTAAAAAAAAAAGGCAAAAGAGATGATCACACCACCAATAAAGCCATAGGATCCAGCCCAGAACAATTCTTGACATGGACCAGAGCTAAATAGATGCTTTCATTCCCCTAGTTTTCTTAATCCTCAAATCTGAATGGAGGGGGTGGCAGGTTTTCAGGGGTGCTGGAAGGCAGGGGCTTTGCATAATCTCACCCTGAAGGTTTGCTCTGTTTGGAAGAGGTTATCCTTTGAAGATGACTGGATAGGATCCAGCAAGTTTTCTTCTGCTCTCACAATCTTTTGCCCACTTTCCTTCACCCCTTCCTCTTGGCTCTACCCATCTCTGGGAAAGTAGGGAAATTACAACAAACTTTAGATCCTTTCTTGGAGAATTGTGAGTGGTGTATTATATCCTAATAGCCGGTTGGCAAATCCAAGCCCTATTCAAAGAAAATCCACTTTGAAAACTGAGTCTGCAGAAATGTGGACATTCCTGGGAAAATACATTTTCTCCTCTTTCTTTTTGCTTTCTTCTTTTATCTGAGGGCTTAAGTTTTCTGGTTTCATTATTTGATTCAGTGCTTCCGTTATTCTGTTTTTTGGAAATAACCACAGTGTAGACAGAGCCGAATATGTTGTACAGAAATGCCTCTGACTGTTTTGACTGGCACAAGACTGTCCTCTAGGCAAACTGGCAAAATTAGGAGAAAAATAGCTCATCAGTTTGTAGTTTGAGAGCAAGCCGCAGTGAGTACCAACCCCAGTTCTGAGACCTTTCTTCCTCTCATCCTTGCCTTTATAAATGCCTATTTTGGGATTTTATCTCTGAATCATTGAAGTTAGGCAATGAGAAAAACCTGGCATGGAGAAGTCTTTGTGTTTTCTCAAGAGAATGAAACAGCTGCAACCTTTTGGATAAATAATGTTCATTTTCTAGCCATGAATGGACTTTTTTTTAAGTCCATGGAGTCCAGGGTAATTATGTTTTAAAGGCTACCTCTATTTGGTTTGCTTCTGTTATCCTTTTTAGCTCTGCCCAACTCCTCACTGGACTTCAAAGAAGGACACAACTAGATTAAAAACTGCTTCAGGGCACTCACAAACCCAAGGGCAGGTTTTACACAGATATTGAGAAACCAGTGGAAGTCCAACGCATCAAACTTCTAGCTCTTCTTCTAGATCCTTCTTCTGGAGGGTAGGAATATTTTTCACATTTTCTACGATTAATACAAATGACTTAATTTACTCATTTTCACTCAACAAGTATTCTTGAGCAGCTATTATGCACCAGGAAGGCTAGACCTTACAACATTATAGAAATACAACAGTGAAGTAAAACAAAAAAATAAGACATCATGTTTTAGAAAGAGTAATAAAAATAAATTTAATACTGACATTTAAAAATATAAAAGTGGGTTTATCATGAAAGGAAGAAGAAAGAAAGGTAAGGGTGAAGGAAGGAAAGGAGACAGGAAAAATGATTTCTTGAAATGATTTCTCGAGAAAATGATTTTTCTCATTTACTTCTTACCATAAAAGACCATAAAAATTGGACATTAAGGTTTTGATTTTTTTATAGAAAACTAAATATGCATTCCTCTGCTTCAACTACTGGCTAATTCACATAAACCAAACATTTTCTCTTGAATAATCTCATGGCAATGATCACTTTTAGGTCTCTCCAACAATATCAGACATCCTTCTCAACACATGGTATCTTTTCCTTTAAAAAAAATGAATTAAATGAATAAAGTGTTTGTTATCAATATAAATGAAAGACTGGAAAGTAGGAAGTTAGGAAAATCCTAACTACTTTATGGGGTCTCTGCTATTATTATTGCTGATTGTGTTTGATTTCAGTTGATCTCTACTTAATTAATGCATACACTCCAAGGAAGAAAACCTATCCATGTGAAACAGGCATGATGATATTCTTGGAAGTTCTATTTTAATGAAAAAAAAAATACAGGTTCATTATCTTTCAATATCTTTCAAGATATTGTCAAACAAGAAAGCTGTTCAGTCTGACAGTCTTCATTTTGTATCATTTTAGAGCCTAAAATAGTAAAGCATATGTATATGGCCTAATGCCTGTGATTACCATTAATAAATTGGGTCACCATATTTGGGTGCAATATTCGAAATAAATTTAGACACGGTGAATGAAATTAATTTAGAATTATTGATTTTGAACATTTTTTTCATGTCACTCTATAAAAAATAGGCAAGTGAGGAGTAGCAGATTTTAAGAATATTTTGAGTCCAGGGACGCCTGGCTGGCTTAGTCAGTAGAGCATGTGGCTCTTGATCTTGGGGTCGTGAGCTTAAGCCCCACGCTGGGTGTACAGTTTACTTAATAAAAAAGTTTTTTTTAAAGAAGACTGTTTTTTTTTTATTTTTTATTTTTATTTTTTTAAGAAGACTGTTTTAAGAGTCCAATGTGGCAGAGATACTGTGACAAATTAAGAATATCACCCTTTCGTTGACAACTTCACAGCAATTTGGAGAAAATATTTAAAGCCGGCATATTAATATTTTACGAAGTTCTCAGTTATGTCATTTATTGAACTGTTATATTCAACAGTTCAAGGAATATTTAATAAAGCTCAATTTAATTAGGCCATGCACATATGTAAGTTTTCTCTAAATGCTTTTTTCTAGAAATATATAGCCATTAGAGTTCAACATAAGATAATCTGATAGATGTTACTTTATGAATACCAGTCTAGGAAACAAGCATAAGATGTTCCATTTTTCTCCTTTCTTCTTTTCAAACTATAGTAGGTGAAACGTAAGCTACAAAACATTACAATTTGATTCTATACTGTCAAATAATATATCTATTTATTAGATATCTCAGAACTCTACTTCATGACTCACTTCTCAAAGTCCTGAAAACTGAAAAGGAATTGAAAAAAAAGCATATACTGCATATTTTTAAAGCTCATAATTCATCCGGCTCATAACATTAAAAGTATTTTCCCATAGGTCTTAGCAAGTGGGTCAATACTTACTATCTTTAAGAATAACCCACAAATCGTAACTCTTGATGTTTAATTTGAAAAAGAAAATGACAGCATAGCTAGTGATTGACTTGTCAAAATTCTAACCACTCATCTCAAGGTGTTGCTGAGCAAATTACTCTAAGGTATCGTAGCCAAAATCCTCAGTTAGTTAAATTATCTGCTTCTATTTTGCACAGATCAAAGTAATTAAATAGAATGCACAGAAAGAGATTACTTGAGGGAAAATTTCAAACAGGCCATTCTATCCTTTATCTAACATTTGTACAAAATAAGAGTAAAAAATATCTAGATTTTGTTCACTGTTGGCTAAGAGGGAGTTTAATGACCCTGCAGGAGCCATAGTGCAATATTTTCACCCCACTACACATTTTTAATACAACCCTGGTCACTGTGGCTATGTCTATGTTGGTATCTAATCTACAAGCTGTCTCAGAAGCAAAGCCTCTCCCAAGGATGCCGCCTCGCCATCCCCCTGCTGCTGCCAACTCCACTTTGTCAGCCCTTCTGATCTGGTAACTCTCCTGATGGAGTCTGGGTCTCCATTTTCCAAGGGGAGTTTTCAGTGAACTGTAATCTATCTTTCCATTGGCTACGTCTGTAAACCTTGGTGGGCTGGGTGAGTCCAAAAAGAAAAGAGGATGTTTTCTTTTTCCACTGTTTAAACCTCTTGTGAGTAATTCCCCACAGCTGTACAGAAACACCCCCTTTCTGAGTGGGGGGGAAGAGGTCTCAGAACAGAACAGCTCTCTCTGTTTATCAAATTAAAACAAATCATGGCAACAGCTCCTTACTTTAACCATAAGGGAGCCTCCGAGCCCCAATTCGTTTTGTAGGGGGCTTAATTGCACTCTGGGGCTTCAGGCTAGACTTATCCCAAGTTCTCTTGTAGAGTGAAAAAAAGGATGAGGAGAAGAAAACAAGTTTTAAATTGCTGCATGTAAACAAACTGGGATTCTTTTGCAGCTATTATGAGATTGTTCAACAATTAAATAGCTACAATTATAACCCCAAACAATGTTTGACTGGGCTGGCTGCCTAATCAGTGAAGTTGTATTTTCACAGCAGACTAAGCATATTATTGTTAAAATAAATGTTATTGGAAAAACAGCTCTAGAGAATACATTTCTGCCTACAGAGAATTGGTGGTTATTTTCAGAGATGCCAAGAAATTCAGTGCTTACTGTATAGAGGGTGTAAAATAACACCTGTTGTATTGAGTAGACAACATTTAGGTTTGTTTATAGACAATCTCTTCCTCTTAGCAGTTTTAAAACATTCACTACATAGAATTTTCTAGTTTTTAGATCCATTTGTTCTTCTAGTCCAATGTGGTTAAAACGAAGGCTAAGTGATTTTTTATAAGGCCATGCATTAGTATTAGACTGTGAAGTCACAGGTTTCTCTGCATAACCCCATAGAGTCCTTATAGTGACAGTAATTAATTTGTCTTATTTCATATAGATTGTGAGATACTTGAGAGTCTGAGTGTCTACGCCTGGCACACTGCTAGTCAGAGTGTGTGTGTGTGTGTGTGTGTGTGTATTTGGAGCAGAAGACATGGCTGGTGGTGAGGGTGAGCACTGTCTTAAGTTTATAATCACTTGTATGAAGTATTAATTAATGACCGGGACAAAACGTAAATGCAGGAGTGCTAATACTGACCTGCATGCTTAAACCTACATACATTTTGGAAGATTCTTCGTTGAGTATTTCTAGTTTCTGGAAGAATACTTCTGCTGAATGGGAGGGAGGGAAGAAGACTTTTAATCATAATTCTCTAAACCTTCTTTTTCATCTTTTTCAGCAATTTTTATTTATTTATGATAGTCACACAGAGAGAGAGATAGAGAGAGAGAGGCAGAGACACAGGCAGAGGGAGAAGCAGGCTCCATGCACCGGGAGCCCGATGTGGGATTCGATCCCGGGTCTCCAGGATCGCGCCCTGGGCCAAAGGCAGGCGCCAAACCGCTGCGCCACCCAGGGATCCCTTTTTTCAGCAATTTTAACCAACCTTAAAGCCTTCATCTTTCTACTTCAGTGTCCCTCAAACTTACCAGATCATAAAAATTATCTGCAGTACTTCTTCAAAACACAGCTTCTCTGTCCTCAGGCTGGCCTAAGGAACCAAAATAGAATCTCTAGACAAAGGGACCTACTAACAAAACAAAGTTTAAAAATCACTCTTCTAAATCATTTCTGAGTACCCAAGGATACCAGATTTATAATCTAGGGTAATTCCCACTTCTTTCATAAAGTCAACTGGAAAATTATAATCCAACAAAGTTTCTGTTCATTCAATTCTTTAATGATATATCTACAACCTACATGCCTGTTTTGACTCTAGATATCTATTTTCTGTATCATGATTTTTTAAGATTATTTATTTATTTATTTATTTATTTATTTATTTATTCATGAGAAACAGAGAGAGAGAGAGAGAAGCAGAAACACAGGGAGGGGGAGAAGCAGGCTCCCTGGGAGGAGCCCAATGCGGGACTCTATCACAGGACCCTGGGATCACAACCCGAGCCAAAGACAGACGCTCGACGGTTGGGCCACCCAGGTCCCCCTGTATCATGATCTTTTAACAGCATCATGAACTTCTAAAGGAAAAAGACTGGGCCTTATATTTTTTTCCACATTTAATCTACATTTATTGAGCACCAGCTATGGTTAGACATGGTTTCTGTACACTATGCTTTGGCAAATAATATTTATGTAAGGGACTACTAATTTGTATTTCCTACGGAGTCTAGTAAAATGCATCTCATGTTCTAGATACTCAAAACTCAAACCCACTTGTTGGGCAAATGAATGAATGAAGTCAGACTTGAATGTGTAATACCCCCAAATTATAATCCAAAAAGCTTCACATTTGCCATTATTTCCCAGAATTAAAAATGATTCTGAAAAATGATAACCATGTTGGCAGTTAAAATGTGCCTGCAAGTTTACAGTTGACGAAGACGTTTCATTGCATTATCTCATCTCTTCTTCCCATCAACTGACTGAGACAGAAAGTGCAGATATTATTACAAATATTGTACTTCAACAAGCTCAATTAACCTAGTTAGTCAGAGTCTGACCTTGAAACTGAATTAAAATTCTTGCGGATGGTATGTTGACCCTGAAATGCAAGACTCAACAGCATACGGCAATCCCAAGATTCTGGTTTGGAAGATAAAACTCAGGAGGACACAGAGTTCAACACTTATTAAATGAGTTATTATTATAAGCCACTTAACCACATTGACCCCATTTTCTCATTTAATAAAATAAGGTTGATACCTTCCACTTCATAGGATTATTATAAACACTAAAAGCCTGTTAGAATGTTTTTAGAACTTTTATGTGAGAATTTTGGTTAAGCTCTAAACCAAAATGGATGCCTTCACTTTTGAATACATACTTCTGCCTAATGAACCCCCATAAATTATCAGAGGCAAGACAAGCTAGTGGTCTAACCACAGGCACTGGGATTGCTCTGGCTCTATTTACATCCAGCTCTGGTACTGAGCAGCTGTGTGCCCTGGGAAGTTGTTCAATCCTCCTCCATAGCCTCATCCATTAAATGGATATTAAAAATACCATCTATTGCATGAAATACTTGAAAGAATCAGTAGTAATTACATATGTAAAGACAATGTCTGACACATAGCATTTAACAGATTATTATTTTTTTTTTTTTCTAGTGCACAGATAGGAGCTGTGAACTAGAACTCCTCTAAGGTTAATTTCAAATTAATATTTGTTAAAAATATATTGAGCACCTATTACATGCCAGCTACTGCTCCAGGCAAGGGAAGTTTATTCTTAGGCAAGATTATACTTGGCTCTTTCTCCCTCCCCACCCAGGACCCCCCACTATAGAAATAAGGAGAAAGGGAACTTTCCTCTGGGTTTCTGAGGGCACAAGTTTACTCAATGAAGGTAGAGAAAAAGGGAGGTCCTTGTCAGCTGTGGAGTGCTGTGATTAACCTCTGGAAACTCGGAGATCAGCTAGGCCAAGACTCACCCGTGACAGTTCACATAGGTTAGAAGTTCACTTTTCCTTAATTGATCCCAGACTCTCGTTATGGACTGTGTCTTCGTTGGTGGCGGGCTTGCTAGGCAGGCTGCTCTAGGTGTCACATCAGATAACAATGACTTCATTTTCCCCCTGGGCATGCTCAAGACACTGTACTCACTCAAGCTGTTCCTATTCTTCCTGGAGAAGTTTTTCCTCATTTATCAAATGACAGATCTAATACTGCCACATTTGCCTAACTTGTTTATCTCAGGATGATGGAGTCAGCAGTTCTGTATTAATTACTGGCCTTTTAAAAAGCAGAAGATGCTATCTGGAAGTCAGAAATCAAAGTGTTATTAAAATGTAGGTAAATGGACTAGAAAAATATCTCTTCTCTACCTCAAAAGGTTACCATCAGCATCAAGGTAGATTAAAACAAACTAAGTATATTTTCCCAATTAAGCTTTTTTATTTTGAGAAAATTATCAAGTCACATGCAGTTGAAACAAATAATTCAGAGAGATCCAAATTACTCTTTACCTGATTTTCTTCATTGGTAACAGCTTGTAAAAATGTAGCACAATACTACAACCAGAAAATTGACCAAATTTATAATAAATTTATAATAAATAAGTAAATTTATAATAAAATCCACCAAATGTATTTAGATTGTATCAGTTTTACCTACACTCACAGGTGTGGGTTCATATATCTACTGCCACGCTCAAGATACAGAATAATGCCGTTACCATCACCACAAGGATCCCTCATGTTGACCTTTTATAAACACATGCACCTAAGTCCCCCACCCCTACCTCCATCCAGCACTAACCCCTGGCAACCACAGATCTATTCTCTATCTTAACAATGTTGTCATTTAAAGAATATTGTACAAATGCAATCACACAGTAACTTTAAATAGTCTGAAAGTATAAAGAAATGCCAGCTATTTGTTATTATTATTTGTGGTAATTTTAGAAGCAACAATTATATGCTATTCTTTGCATTCATGATACTTCTTAGACAACTATAATTTTCTGTTAACAGTAGGTTTTCTGGTTTATTTGGTGGCCCCATTGAAAGGAAAATGGTATTAAACAGTAGCTGGAGAGGTTGGGTTTTCTGACAGATTTTCCTGTGGGAAAAGACCTTGTTTTGACAAAACATTGCTAGGGAAAAGACTGGAATCTATAAAACAGGGCTGTTCACTCTTTCTAGAAGTTTTTATTATTAGCCTTATAAAAATAACCCAGTGGCTTTTCCCAAAGAGATATACAATTATCTAAAATGTGATATATAATATACCTTGACAGTCTCTGAGATCAAAGTTGATCTTTTAAGAAGACCAGATGCAGCAAAATCTTTTTGCAGTAATTCTGAGCCAGGACTCCCTGAGAAAAAAACAGATTACAACAATTGTTCTGACAATACAGACAAATTAAACTCATTACACAAATTATAATTATTACAATAATTATCATAGAATGTTTTTAGCATATACTGAATTCTACTAAGCATATTACATAAAATATTTCATTTAATTTTCACAACGTATCTTCATGATTAGTTTCTTTTATCCTATTTTATTGATGAAATTATCAAAGCTTGGAAAGATTAAATACCCCTCTCAAAGCTCCATATCTTGGCAGAACTGATATCCAAACCAAGTCTGTCCAGCTACAAAGCACATGCTGTTTTTTGGAAAGGAGGTATTTTATTCTATTTTATTTTTGTTTTTATCTTGCTAATGTTTATTTCAATAAAATTTAAACTAACAGGAAAATTGCAAGAATGGGACAAGAATATACTGCTTGCCTAGGCTGATCAGTTGTTAAAAATGTACTGACTTTGATTTCTGTTGAAATCAATTATTCCAGTAATAGTCTTTTAGACATATTTCCTCAACCCAGGATCTAAAGATTTGGTTTAGATTTTAGTTTTCTCTTGTTCTGGAATAGTTTTCAAAGGCCAGGTTCTTAGCCACTGAGGAGTACTACCAGGCACCTGTAGCATGACTTTAATGGTGAACCTTAAAGACATTGTAAGGATATAGTTATTTTTCATCTTTTTCTACCATGACTGAATAAATACTAAATTTCCCTTCTCGCCATGATAGATGGTACAAGTGGGCATGGTGTTACTTTCTTTATGCCAGATTTTTCTACTTTGTTGTATATTCAAATAATAAAATATGAATACAAATTTTATTCTACTCAAGTTTCTAGGAGGCCAGATTTCTTGTAGCTTATATAGTCTTCAAAGAATTTCTAAAATACACATTTCAATTTGTCATGGTTCATGCAAAAGCAAAAGGGTCGACAATAAAGAATACCTAGGATTATTAAATATTTTGACTTTGGAATGGAAGGACTTGAGTTGAATCCCAGACCCAGTGTTCCCCAGATATGGTACATTCACCTTCCCAAGGTTTAAGGGAAGGTCCAGTATCCTCATTTGTTAGATGGATATCACAATGGTTTTACATGAATGCAACATAAGTGATAGCCGTCAGCCAAATGTCTGGCACTAGTAATCACTGAGTAAGTATAAAGTACTCAGACATATTCCAGTCAAAATGGTAGGATCTGTTGAAAAACATACTCCATGACACATTCATATGTATAGCTTCTTTTCCATGAAGAGTTCATTTATTTCTGTGCAGAAAATTAAGTTGTAACAATCCTTTTTGGCTTCAGTGCCTTTATCAGTTGTCTTACAGCAGTTGCTAACTATAGGGCCACCTGGGTGGCTCAGTTGGTTAAGCATCTGCCTTCAGCTCAGGCCATGATTCTAGGGTCCTGGGATTGAGCCCTACATCAGGCTTCCTACTCAATGGAGAGCCTGCTTCTCCTTCTCCTCCCCACTTGTGCTCTCTGTTGCTATCTCTGTTACTCTCTCAAATAAATACATTTTTTTTAAAAAGGAGTTGTTTAATATAAAGTCCACTGATAGATATAACATCAAGCACAAGATTTTTCCTTTCATTTCCATGTTGGATTACCACTAGAATTATGGCTCATCAGGCATCCCAGTTTGTGGTTAGAAAGTTGTCCTTTGGGTTGGCCACAAACTGATTTTCTCATTCTGTGGTTTGCTGCAGTTGATTATGTGCCATATTCACTCCTGTGAAAACTATGTCAGTACTCTGTATTTTATAGTAAATCCCTGAGATCAGTTCCTCCTCACTCTGCTATCTCACTCTCCCAAAGTGATCCTTAGCTTTTACAGAAATAATTGCGTTGCCAATTTTTTTCCTGTTTCCCATCAAACAATGATTAAGAAATCCATTTGTTTTTGTTTTTATCATAGTTTCATTTATTCCTTCATTTATTTAAAACTTTTATGAGACCCTGTTTCAATCATCGTTCAAAGAGCTTTAGATACTGTGATGGTTAATCTTATGCGCCAACTTGATCGGGCCACACAGTGCCCCAATAGTCAAATATTATTCTGGGTGTTTGGCTGAGTGTGTTTTGGGGGTGAGATTAACATATAAATCTGTAGACAGAGTGAAGCAGATTGCCCCCTATTAATGTGGCTGGGCCTATCCAGTGAGGTGAAGGCCTGAGTAGAATAAAATGGCTGACCCTCCTTGAGTAGGAGAGAATTCCTTCTGCCTGACTGCCTTCAAACTGGATCATTGTTTTTTTCCTACCTTCAGATTTGAATCGAAGCATTGGTCCTTCCTTAGTCTCAAACTACTGGCATTTGAATTGGAACTACACTATTGATTTTACTGGCTCTCAGGCCTTCTGATCTAGAATGGACATAATTCTATGATATTATGCTTTCCTGGGTCTTCACCTTGCAGACTCACCCTGCAGATCTTGGAACTCATAAGCCTCCAAGTATGAGCATGTGAGCCAATCCCTTATAATAAATCTCTTTATATATATATACATATATATACATTCTGCTGGTTCTGTTTTTCTAAAGAACTCTGATATAGATAGTTTAATCTCATTTAATCCTCACACTAAGCTAGTTTTTCTTGGACTTCTTTCAACTTTGAAGACCCTGGTTCTCAGTCACTTTGAAGTACTTGCCCACGATTACTTGCATGATAAATGCCCACTATCTTTGCTGGGAATTGTCTGACTTCGGTGTCCATACCCTTTGCTTACAAGGGAGATAACCCGGCAAAGATTTGTGTAAGCATCTTCATCCCTTAGTACCATGCCGTGTGAACTCTGTACATTCACACACCAGCTCCAAGAAGGGCACAATTTCTGAAAGATATTGAAGGTACTGAAGACTTTATTTCTGCAGCAAAAACTATGACGTCAACCCTGGGCATTAATTTGCTGCCCAGTGAATCACACCACCTTCGACATGCTAGGCATCTCAATAAAGCAAACTGCAATTATCACAAAGGTATGGTTGTTTAATGTTTATAATCATTTTAATGGCTTTTGAAAAATACATTGTATTTTTGTACGGTGTTTAGAATCCCAAATATGTGCTCTATCTATAATTCTATCCTCATTTTCTTTGCCTAGAAAACTACCATTTGTCTTTTCAAACATTTACTACCCAGATCTAGATGCATGCCTACCTCAGTTAAGTCTAGGATATGTTTTCTTTAACACACTTATCAGGCAGTTTATCATAATGATTCCAATTGTTTCACTCCCCTCAATTAGATTGTGAACACATTGAGAGTGAAGACTGTATTTTATTCATTCCTGTTTGCCAGTACTTGGTATAATGCTGGGCACCTAGCAGATACTCGATTTAGGGAATAAAGAAATGTTTTTAGGGCAGCCTGGGTGGCTCAGCGGTTTAGCACCGCCTTCAGCCCAGCATGTGATCCTGGAGACCCGGGATCGAGTCCTATGTTGGGCTCCCTACATGAAACCTGCTTCTTCTCTGCCTGTGTCTCTGCTTCTCTCTCTCTCTCTAACTCTTTGTCTCTCATGAATAAATAAAATATTTAAAAAAATAAATATTTTTATTCAACAAACAGTTATCAAGGATATATGTTATTTGGAACACTTTCAGGTTCCAGTAACAGATAAACAGGTAATAAGGGACAACAAACAGGGCAGCCCAGGTGGCTCAGTGGTTTAGCACCGCCTTCAGCCCAGGGCATGATCCTGGAGAACTGGGATCGAGTCCCACGTTGGGCTCCCTGCATGGAGCCTGCTTCTCCTTCTGCCTGTGTCTCTGCCTCTCTCTCTCTCTGTTTCTCATGAATACATAAATAAAATCTTTTTTAAAAAGGGACAACAAACAACTAAAAGTTCAGACACATATAATGTCTGAATATACAGGCATATCAAAATGTGTATGTACTGTATAGACACATAGAACATTTTATTGAACTTTATCGATGTAGCAGTTTCATTTGGGGAAGGCTATTTGCTGAATGGCATATATTTGATTAGAAAGTAGTTTAGTCAAGAATAAATATAGCTAAGTTTGCTTTAAGATAGATATAAGTAGCACTCACCACATCTAATAATTTTGCTAGATTTACAAACAACTAACAGATTTTATGGGTTCTATAGGTCCCCTTTGAAACTGTTAAAGACATTCTAAGTACTCTTAGTTATATTTGTTAAATATGCAAGTTATTCTTTCTAAACAAGTTTTAATGTATCAATTTCCCTACATATATAATATGATAATACACAAGAGGAACTTGAGAGCTCATCCTGAAAATCATTTGGTTTGAGGTCAGAATGTTTAGAGAAAGACATTTCATTGCACTGTAGCTGAGGAAACAAAGGCAGAACTTTGGGACAAAGACTCTCAAACCAGTGGTGACTGAAGGGGAGGGGGAATGAGGGAAAGAGAGCATTTCTGAAAAATGAAAGGAAAGAAAAAGCAAGACAGCTTGCCAGGGAAATGAAAATTAAAAACAGGCAAAGCTGTGTGTGTGTGTGTGTGTGTGTGTGTGTGTGTGTGTGTGTTTAAGAGATTGAGATTTCAGGAAAAGAGAGGAAAGTGCTATAAATCAACAGACAAGCTTATTTTGTGGGGAGTGAGGAGAAACCTCTTTTAAGTTCTTATAAACTGCTTCAGGAAGGTAAGAAGCTTCCTGTAAACTTTACTTGAATTGCAAACCTTCCTGAAGACTCAGCCGGGAATGAGGACAAATTCAGCAGATATCCAAGAGAGGAAGTGCCGTTTATTAGGACCTTTTATATCATAAACAACTATGTATCTCAACCTTGAAGTTGCCCAAGCATTGCTACTCGCTATTTAAATAACTTAATGTTTTTATATACCCCAGGAAGTCAAGAATATACCTAGGATGGGAATAAACATATTTGAATACATTTAAAGTGCATTTGGGAGGGGAGGGCATCTTTTTTCTGTCATCACTCACCATCATCTAACAACATCCTATGAAATGTACTCCGTAATGAGTCAACTCAACCACCAATTAAGAGATGTGTGTTTTACATATTTCTATATAAAGATATATGCAAATATATTTGTATGTTGTATATTTCAGCTCATTTATTCATGTATTCAATATTAGCCTTCTAACATATGCAGACTCATTGCTTGGCCCTTGAGATATTAAGCTAATACAGTATTCCTACAGATGTGAAGATCATCTAGGAAAGAAGATAGGCATATAACTATTTTATGAAATAAAACATTAATGATGGATAAAAATAGAGGAGAGACAAATAGTTATATTTGCAATAGTAAAGACATTTTCCAAGAGATCCCATTTAAGCTGTGTCTTAAAGTGGTACCTGCTATAGATCTTTAAAAATTCCAAGTCTGTAACCTTGTTAGTCAATTCATTCAATCACATGTAAAAGGAAAAGCAACCGAATTATATGATGGTGCATGATAAATTTTCTGGAACTTAAAATCAGCATTACATTTCCCCAGTCATAATTACTTTTTCCCCTCTTCTTAAATTGTCCTGCATAGATAAGAGTTTTGTCTAGTCTTATGCATCTAGCTAAAATATATGTTTCTCAGCCTCTTTTGCAGCTAATGGAAGCTATGGAATGTAGGTGGTTGTGTTGTTTGCAGCTTCCATGTCAGTTGCTTAGAGGATGTTGCTTCCCCGCTACTTCTCCTTTTCTTAGTCTTCCTGTGGGATAAAACCTATAGCAGGGGCCAGTTTTGGCCTGGGTTTTCTTAATGGCTTGTAGAGCAGTGGCTCCACCAACCTGGATATTCACTTCTACACTATTATAAGAGAGAGATAGAAGTTTCTATCTTATTTAAGCCAGTGTTTTGGACCTATTTGTTAAAGCAATATAGCCTATATCCTAATTAATGCAAGCATCTCTTTTCCCCCTTGTCAAAATTCAAAATTGAGTTTAAAAAGCAAAAACACACTGTAAAATAGTTACAGGGGAGCAGGGGAGTGTTAAACACACACCCATACTTAAATTGCAGAAAGAACTCATATGTAAAACTGACTTTTAAAGCTTTTCTAAGTAAATGTTCCATTAGCTCATTTCCTTATAATTTATTATAATAGAGTGCATTTTATAGTTTTGAAGTCACACAGACCTACATTCAAATGTCAATTCTCACAACATAATGATAATGTTATTTAGTGCCATTTGTGTGTTGGAAACTGGGTTTAATGCTGAGTATTTGATTCCATTTAATCTTCGGAAAAACCTAATGAACTAACTAAATATTCCCATTTTACAGTAAGATAGTGAGCAGCTTAGTGTACCTCAAGAGGTCATACTTACTGATAGGAGAGATGGGATTATATTCTAGGTCATTCTGGCTTGGAAACCTATATTGTACACTGCTTCATCACGTGCTAGCTGAGGGCCCGGCTCAAGTTCCTTATCTATAAAGTGCCAATAATATTTAGCTACTTTTGAGGTTGCTGTGAGGATTGGGTAAATCTGCATTTGATGCCCTTTCAGATCCTGACACATAGTGGGTACACATAAGTGTTGGGTGCCATTCTTTCCTTGAAGGTTTCAGAACTCTCAGTGAAGGAACAATATTCTTCTCACCTCCATAACCTTCAGTGTCCTGTAAAATGTTGGTAAAAAGGAGGTGTTTCATAAATATGAGGACAACGAGGAGGATGAGGAAAATAGGTCTAAAGACCAATAAATTTTTTTAAAAAGGTAATAACAACAAGCATCAATAAGGCCAAAAGCCTTGACATTTACTATATTTTAAGATATATAGTAATTACTTGACATACATTTCCTCCTTTACTCTTCATGATAGCCCTGAGGTTCATTTTATTATTTTTCCCACTTTACAGATGAGGCCACTGAACTCCAGAGAAGTTAAGTAGCTCACTTACAGTCACACAGATGTTAAGCTATAGTTACAGCTTTTACTTGAACTAAGCTTTATGTTTGCCCAAAACCCATCTCTTACTCTCCTCTCCATGCCAAACAATGGAAATTAAGAAACTAAATGCAAGCCTTAGATCATAACACATTTATTTGGGCTCCAGGATGCCCCCAAAAGCCCTGTTCGGCACTATTCAGCAGTGAAGGTGGTGGTTTGGAGACTCCAGGCTCTTCCCAGCTTGACCTCTCAGTGTCCGGTAGTAGCCAGGTGGGCTGTAGCTCCGGCTTCTCCCCTCTGGGGAGAGCTCCTGGGTGGCCAGGCAAAGCCTGTGGGCTCGCACAGCTGCCTTCCATGTCATCGTCCAAGCAGCTGGGCACGTGAGCGGCTCCAGCAGCCTGGAGTCAGATTGTGTAAACTGCTGTATGCTCCTGGCAGCTTTGGGACTGGCTAAGTCCCTTCAGGAAATGAAGGGAAAGCTCCAAGAGAGCTTGACAAAGGCTGCTCTGGAGCAGGAAGCAACAGACACTTGACCTCTGTTGAATTGCCAATGCAGTCCCTTTCAAAGGCACATGCTGGGTCTGCTGGGTCTTAAACTTCTATGAATGTACTCTTTTGCCAATCACAATGCTTGTTACACTGTACATGCTCAATGAAATTTTGTTGAGTAAATGGATTGCATGAAAAAGGTGCAATACTGTTTGCTATCTGTAGGGGCGATTGTAAAATCCAAGATGTGTTTTGGGTCCTTCACAAAGCTCTTTGCAGCCATGACCCTCACTTTCATAGCCCCTCCCACCTGCCTCTTCCTCTTTGCCACACCACTCTCCCTTTTAAATTCCCTTTTAAATCTTCTCCTTACCCTAAAAATTAACCTCTTTTTGATCCATTGTTTCAAGACCATGCTTGAAAACAGTTACCCATTTGATCAGAATGAAATGTAGTTCTGTTGTTTTTCAGTGTCCATCTTCCAAAAAAACGTGGATAATTCTTAACAGTAACAATCTTGCAAACATTTTTTATTTCTGCTTGAGATACTATGACTCTGACCCAACAATAGAAATATACTTTGCCCAAGGTTGATTCTTATGAAATCTTCAATCTATTAGTTTTTTTTATCCCTACATTTAAGGTTGACTCTTAGGAAAAGAGTCATAGATAATACCCAGTCTGATGGGATTTACACATATAAATACGTATGTGACTATCATGTATATGTGTCCACATAGACCTCCAGGTCTTTGGAGTCATACCACATTGAAGTATTGTTTTGTGGGTTTTTTCTACTTCTGAAAGATTGCATCATCAGAAATTATGAGTAAATGCAGTCTTAATGGTGGATGGCACTTAAAATTCCAGTTTGCATTTTAACTACTCTGCATAACTCTTAGTTAAACATACATTAAGAATCTTTTCTTCATAATAAAAAGAAATATGAAACAGTATACAAGAATCAAGTTCCCAAAAGGATGAAGCTGCCAAGGTATTTTTATCCAAGTTTGTTTACAAGTCCATTTTATTAAAGAGGAAAAATCAGTACTGAATGTGTTAATACATTAAAGGATGACTTTTTCCCCTTTTTGTTTCTAGATATGGATTGTTATTATAAAAGTAGTGCTGTTTGGGGCACCTGGGTGGCTCAGTGGTTGAGCTTCTGCCTTTGGCTCAGATCATAATCCTGGGGTCCTGGGATCGAGTCCCACATTGGGCTCCCCATGGGGAGCCTGCTTCTCCCTCTGCCTATGTCTCTGCCTTTCTCTCTGTGTCTCTCATGAATAAATAAATCTTAAAATAAAACAAAAGTGATGCTGTTCAAAAAATTCTAACATTAAGGTATATGTATAAGGTAATAGGTAAAAATTCTACCTACCCTCCATATTTTTCAGTCATAATCACTAACAATTGATACACTGTTCCTTGAGACTAGGTTCTATTTTATTTGAAAAAAAAAGACAAATTTTTTCCATAAATATTTATTAACTACATTCTATATGCCAGGCACTATAGTAGATACTTGAAATATAGAAGTAAAGAGAGTGGACAGGGATCCATCCTCTTATGAAACTTACTTTTTTTCTTAGAGAGAAACCAACAATAAATAAGAACTATAATAAATAGGTAATAAATAGTATATTAGGAAATGCTAAAGGTTATTTAAAAAAAGAATAAATAAAATAGGGAGAATAGTGTAAGGGGACTGGAGATCACTAGAGATGAAGCTGGGAATGTGGTTTGCAATTTTAAACAGGGTGGCTGGAGTTGGCCTCATTGAGAAGACGACACTTGAGAAAAGACTTAAGGAAGTAAATTAGTCATGTGGATGTCTGGAGGAAGTCACTCCAGGGATGTGAAACAGCCTGGTAAGTTCCAGGACCAGCAAGGAAACGAATAGAGCCGAAGAGGCATGGAGTAAGAAGCAGAGGAGAAGGAGAGGAGGACGGAGCGGTGAGTCCTAGGAGGTGAGATCACAGAAATCTTTCTACTCCATTGTAAAGAGTTTGATTTTCATTGTGTATGAGGCAGGAGTCCCTGGAGGGTTTGAATAGCACAATAACTACGATATGACTTTCAGTGTAAAGAAATTACTTCACTATATTGAGAACAGACTGCAGGGAGGCACAGGTAAGAGCAAGGTGAGCCTATTGGATATGAGATGGTGTCATAATCTGAAAGTAGAACCAAAAAGACATCCTGAAGGATTGGAAGCAGGGTGTGAGTTAAAGAGGAGCAGAATCAAGGAGGACTTCAAAGTTTAATCTGGGATGTTGGAGGAGTGGTATCCAAACAAAATATACTTTTCTGAAACTTAATCTTTTTAATTCACAATATATAATGAACATCATTCTGTGTCAAGTTATGTAGACCTACTTCATTTTTCATAATTCCCTGGTAGTCTATTGCATTTTACACTATAATTTATTGAATCAATGTAGATTGCTTTCTGTTTATTTTTTTTCTCTAAGTCGTCTTCTACAGTTCCTAAAGTTTTAAAATTGCTTTTTAAAAATCTGATCTCATTACTTTTTTTGAACTGGTCAACGTAGTGCCCTAAACCTACATTTAAAGACCTAAGAGTGCATCTTTCTGAAATCTAGTCAATTAGCAAAATGATATATTCATATATGTTGTGCTACTATATGATTTCTTTTAAGCTTTTCATTACTAGAATCATGTGTTCAGTAATTTTACTTTTTATTACAATCTACCCTAATTAGGAGTCTGGAGAGAAGTAGAGAGTGAGTTGGAATAATCTTAATTCTGTTTTTGGAGAAGTAAGACCCAGAAAAGGAGCTCATGGTGATTCTTGTCTTATTTATTACATAAATGCATCCTTTGCTTGGCTAAGAGCCATAAGTTTATGCTATTTATCACTTATTGAAACAAAAAAATTCTCATTTATAAATCTTACCATTGGGCAGCCCAGGGGGCTCAGCGGTTTGGGGCCGCCTTCGGCCCCCAGAGTGATCCTGGAGACCTGGGATCGAGTCCTGCATCGGGCTCCCTGAGTGGAGCCTGCTTCTCTGCCTGTGTCTCTGCCTCTGTGTGTGTGTGTGTCTCACGAATAAATGAATAAAATCTTTTAAAATAAGTAAATTAATTAATTAATTAATTAATCTTACCATTGATAGAAATGGTAGGATTATCCCATAAATTTGTTTTTTAGTTGTTTTTATAATTATTCTAGAAAAATATTTGTCTATCTCACCTAAAAATAATTCTATGTACCTGGGGAAAAATCTATTTAAATAATTTAATTATTTACTTCCTTAGGAAAGAGAGAATAGACTATATAGCTGCTTGTAGCCCTGGTCCCTTTAGACCCAAAGTCACTATAATGCCAAGTGGCTTGACTGGGCTTATTATTAGTAGATGAACAGAAGGACCCTTCTGCAAATATTGAGTAACTAAAGGCAGAAGAACAGGCCATTCAGGAATTGTTTGTACAAAGCCTGCCATACAGCCATAGAGATAAACCCAGGGTTATATATTAGCACTAGAAGACTCTCAACTTAAAAAAAGAGAAATTATTTTAATTAGAAAAACATTTAATTTTTTAATTTAAACTCCAATTTAGATAAATGGAAAAGTTTAGTAGTAGTCGGTAAAAAGAAGCATCCATGAGAAAACTACTAGACTTAAACTTCAAATTTTAACTTTTTATATTCTTACTAGAGTGACTGTATATTTTATATATATTTTTACTAGGGTGGCAGTATATTTTATTTTACTTTGTCTAAGTAATTATGTATTATATATTTGTTTTAACTTTCTGAGTAAGTGTATATTGTAAATCATGTACTGTATGTACACTAAGATGAGGTATTTTGTTTGAATTTAGAAATATGTAGAATTGTGTGTGAAACTATCTGAAACCCAATCATCAAGTTTAAGGAAGGATTTCCACCTTGACTTTTTTTATCTAAATGCAATTAACTAACATATAGTCAATTACTAGTTTCAGAGG